>NC_061114.1:72415586-72715586 GCF_002878395.1 Capsicum annuum
ATTTGGCAATTGTTTATTTTAGTTTTAATTTTAGGTTTATTTGGTATTTTTATGCTTGGTCTTGGTTTTGTTATTATAGAAAATAGGTTTTTAGGTTTATAAGCTGGTAAGGGATCGGGAGTTGATGGAACCAAGCTTGGAACCCGAGAAACTTTACCATCAACGCAGAAGAGCAACAATCATTCTCCCTAGAATTCCTCAAATCCAAAAAGACCAAGAGAATCCTGTTCCTATAGCTGAACAACAAGCAGCTGGTAGGAAGGTTAGGAAAGTGGCAGTCCCACTTCCAATGAAATTGACTTTCCTAATTGAAAGACCGGTAGCTGGGGGATTTTAAGTTGAAATACAATATGGTGCAACTTCTTATTAGAAGTGGACGATATGCAGGGATTTCACACGAGGATCCACAAGTCTACTTGCAGACCTTCATTGAGCTTACAAATACATTTGCAGACCTTCATTGAGCTTACAAATACATTCGCTCCAACTAGGGTGACTCCAGATTATGTGAGGCTAACACTATTTCCCCATTCACTTATTAGGAAAGCTAAAAAGTGGTTGAATGCAGAGCCGACCAATTCAATTACAATATGGGATGACTTAGTCAGAAGACTCCTCATCAGATTTTTTCCATCAGGCAAGACTGCGGACTTCGCAGTGAGATAGTGAGCTTTATACAGAAACCTGATAAAAATCTATATCATGCTTGGGAACACTTCAAGGCCTTTCTTTGGGATTCTCCACACCACCAAAAGTTGAATAAGGTACTTGCTCATACTTTTGAAGAAGCTCTTGATTACAATACAAAGATTTTGCTAGATTTAGCCACAGGTGGTCAAGCGTTGGAGCTGACTTATAATGAGATGTACACATTACTGAATCGTATAGCACAAGAAAATCCAGAGTGGCATTCAGATTCTAAAAGTGCCACAAAAATAATTACGGGAGTGTTGGAGGTGGACTAATTCATAGCCTTATCAGCACAGGTTTCAGTATTGCAGAAACTAATCAACATAATATTCAGCAGAATGAAGTTGGGAGCAGCACAACCTGCAGCCATAGTCAATGCCATCTAATAAACTGTAGGTTGGTGTGAGCTATGTGGAAATAATGGTCATTCAGCGGCCATGTGTACTTCAAATCTGGAATCGGTGGTATATATAGGTAATGCTCAAAGGCTAAATTACGGTAATGCCTACAACATGAAGTGGAAAGCTCATCCACCTAATGTAATTCCTCAAGATTTTCCTAGCTTAAATTTTTCCCTAGAATGTTAAGGGATAACTTTCAAAATAAATACTATTTATTTCGTGTGGAATTCTTCAAATTTAGACCTCCCATTGTGTGAGAAATTGAATAATCTTTCCACCGATATAAAATTTGTCTAAATATGATACCAAGTAAGAATTTATGACTGTTTTAAGTTCCAGTCATAAAACACCATGATTTAGGCCCTTAGCGTATCGCGGAGAAGCGTAAAATCACAATTGTCAATTTCCAATTAGACTTCATGATTTTGGCGCATCGCGGAGAGGTCCAATTTCTCATTTGGAAATTTCCATTAAGACCTCATGATACTGGAGCATTGCGCCAGTGGTCAAAATGAAAAATAAAAGGGCTTCACGATTGTGGTAATCGCGGTGAAAGCCTAGTTCCCACTTGTCCATTTCCAGTGAGCCACCGAGCGCGTCGTGGTGGACACCCAGTTTGCAAAAAGTTCATTTTTCCAGTTCCATTTCAAAGATTAAATTGGGTACTTTGGTCATTATCCCAGCCCCTAATCCGTCTTAAACAATGAATTAAACCCCTTTAAATCACTTTACATCCACTTTTCATCAAATCTCTCTCAAGAAAAACCCTAGTTCAATAAACTTTCTCCCCAAGAAATCCAAAATCCTCCATTAATTCTCCAAAGAAATTTAAGATTGATGATTCTCAATACAAGGGCTCTAAGAATTCATCTCCAAAGCATCAATAGGAATTCAAGATTCAAGTTTTTCATCAAAGATAACCAATTAAGGTATGTGGGGTATGAACAACGATAATCCTTCCATCCTTGTGCCCAAAACTTATTTTAAATTTAGATTTTACTGAAATTTATATGATTTTCCATGAAATTCAAGTTAGGGTTTATACCCACTATTGTTATTTACAAGTTTATGAGATTCCTAATGATTTAAAAGTTCAATTCCATGGTTATGTTCATATTTTCATGCATATTGCTAAAATTTCCAGATTTTGAGTTGATTTATCAATATTTACATTATCAAGCATGAGCATTATGATGTTTTAACATGAGTTTGATGCATGGGTCATTAAGCCCTAATTAAGATTGCTATTTCAAGATTGTTTGTGCTATGAGCACCCTAAGATGAGATTATTCTCAAATTTTCTATAAAGATTTGACCTTTTTGGTCTTGAGCTAAGATAAAGAATTCACTTTGTTTATATAACTTAGGATTTAAAGAAATAAAGTGCATAGTTGGTTTTCTTGTAAACCCGTATGCTATATTTATGAAGTGGATTTCTTAAGATCCTGAGCATAAGAATGAGAGTAGTATTTAACATCAAGATGAGTATGTTACCAAGGTTTCATGCCGTAGAACTACGTGCTACCATAGGATTAAGATTATTCCCACTTCTATGGGAATGACTATGATTGTGATCACATAAGATAAGAAGTTCTATTCCGATGGCAAGGGTAGAACAATCCTACCCAACGGGGGCAACACGTGGGACTCCTTGAATGCTCATATAGTGTATATCGGTTAGAAGAACCTCTTAATAAGATGTTCCCTTCTCTTAAAATAGTCTATTGGCGTAAATCCTTAAGATAAAAGCATATGTTTTGAAAGCTATGGTTTTAAGATTCTTAAAGTCTTGAGATAAAGTATTCCCCTTACAAATTGATAAAATAATATAGCAGCTTTCAGAAAGAATAAATTTTAGAACTGAATGTAATGGCTCACTAGAGTTGTATTATATGCTTTGTTGTTCATGATTTATAATCATTAGATTTCAGATTACTCAAGCCCATGTGAGTCATTTATATTTATCATGCATGATTTTCTTTATAAATTGTAACTATATTTTTTACTTATTGCATTCACCCTCATTTACTCAGTACATCATCAAAGTACTGATCTACATATACGTCTATGTGCTACATTGTCTCATAATGTAGGTTCAGGTGCTCAGTCTTAGAACGTGAGTGATTTTTGAGCATCTCATCTATATCTATGTTGTTAGTGAGTCCTCATAGTTAGGGGACTTAGCTATTCATATTTTCAGTTATTAGTAGACGATTTATTATTCATTTTAGACAGTTTGAGTTAGCTGAGGCCTGTCCTAGTGACTCTCTAGATTCAATCAGTAGAGGCTTATTAGATTACTAGATTTAGTTTTAGAATTCAGTTACAATATTCAGATTTTCAGTATTTGCTTATTCAGATAGTTTTTTGCATTTATTATGATTTTTCATTTATAGTTTCCCTATTTTAAGATTCAGATTTAGAAAAGGTAGCCAGGGTTAGCTCAGGACTACTTGTAGTCTGGAGCACCATGTGGCATCTTGAGAATTAGATTTTAGGGTGTTACACCTAATCAACCATGGAACGCCCATAGCCACAGGCCCAATCAAATCAGTTTATGAGCAATATGGAAGAGATATTTAAACAAATCTTAGAAGGTCAAACATAATTGATTGCAGATCTGAACAATCAAAGAGCGGAATTACAGAATCAAAAAGTGGCCTAGAGAAATTTAGAGTTATAGGTTGGGAAGATACATCAAGCGTTAAATACCAGACCACAAGGTGGTTTGCCAGCTGATACAAAAAATCCAAAAAAAGTTATGATAATCACCTTGAGAAGTGGTAAAAAGCTTCATGAAGAACCTCCAAGGGTAACTAAGAAGGTAGATACTGATGTGGTGACCCAATTGGTGAATGATAGAGTTACTAAAAATTCAAGAAAGTTTGAGTACTTGAATGAATAAGTTGCTAAACTAGAGAAGAAGAAAACACTGCCATTGCCCTTCCCTCAAAAGTACATAAAAGCGAAGGTAGATGCATTGTTCAAAAAATTCATTGATACATTCAAAGAGGTTCATATTAACTTAACTTTGCTATATATTTTGTAGAGTATGCCTGAGTATGCAAAGCACTTGAGGGATGTGGTGGCTAAAAAGGTAAAATTGTAAGAGGTAGGAGATATAACACTCACTGAAAAGTGTAACTCAGTAATGTCACATAAAATCCCCAAGAAATTGAATGATCGAGGGAAGTTTTACATCCCTATTCAAATTGGAAGTAAGGAGTTTCATGTACTGAGTGACTTAGGGGCAAGCATAAATTTGATGCCCCTATCATTGTTTAGAAAATTGGTCTTAGGAGAGCCTAAAGCAACACAAGTGGTTATGTAGCTCGCAGAAGGATCCATAGCATATCCGGTTGGAATCATTGAGGATGTCATCATAAAGGTTGGTAAATTTATTATTCCTAATTTTTTTATTCTTGATTTTATGGCAGACGGACAGGTACCAATTATCTTGGGGTGCCTATTCTTCGCGATCGAAGGTGCTTTGCTTGATGTTAGAGAAAGCACACTCAAGATGAGGGTAGATGATGAAGAGGTGGTATTTGATGTTTATAAGGCCCCCATTAAAAATTCCTTATATAAAGATTTATGCATAATTAATGTATTTGAAGTAGATGAGTGTGGGGTGCCTAAGCCACTAAAGACCTCTTCCAAATATCTGATTGAGCGGCATGAGATGAAACCACCAATTCCCAACATGTTAAAAGGAAAAAGAGGTTTGAAATGGATGAAAAAATGGCTCCCAAAAGAGGGTAAAATGGTGAAGGAATATGGTTGATTTGATATAGGTCATGCCACGACACTAAATCAGGCGCTTCTTGGGAGGCAACCCAAATTAAGTAGGTTTTATTTTCAATTTTTAGTTTTTATTTCACATAGTTTTTGTTTTTGGTTAAGTCACAGGTTAATGGGAAGTCTGAGTACCATAAACTTGAGCTTGGAGCATGGAAAAGACTGGGTGTGGAGTCCCATGGATCTCCTTTATGTGTAAAGATGCTACTATCTAGGACTAGAGGCCTTAGGAAGTATTTCTATCTTATTACTTTTAAATTCACTTTGGGGACAAAGTAGCTTTTTAAGTGTGGGTTGGGAAAATTCTCAAATTTTGTCTCAATTTTAAATCTTTTTAGTTTAGGAATAAGTGAGTTATTCTTATTGGTGCTATTTTTAATTGCATGATGCAAGTGGGTTTGTTGGTAAAAGCATGTTGAATTGTGTAAATTACTATTTTTGAGACTCTTAGGCTCATGTTTATGACTCTTGTACTTGTTGGCTTAAATCTGAATTTATGCTATTGTTGGTTGGGAGTCTATGATGATCCTATTTAGTTGAGCATGTGCCATGTGAGTGTGAGATTTTTGTATACTCCTTGTTGCACATGATGTCTAGAACTTGCCTTTTGTGTGTGTGAAGCAAAATGAAGAATGTGATTTTAGGAGATGATTTAGGCATTTCTTTGATAACCTCGTTTTATACCTTCTTTTTGACCTACCACTGTGCTTTATCCTAGTTAACCCCCATTGAGCCTTTAGCTTATTTTCTTTGGAAACCTCATAAGTAGCCTAATCCCTTCTTTGATAGACCATAATTTGATCCAAAAAATCTCTAAGTGCTTTAATAAAAAATTAAATTAGTAAGGAGTTTGAGAAATTGAAGAAGAAAAAGGTGAAATTGATTCCCCAAGGTAATAGTTATTGGTGTATAATTGATTTATGGTGGATTGTTGTGATATAATTGATACTAAAAATATTGCTATGAGTGTGAAAAAAAGAAAAAAATTGATTCTTGTGATAGTAAACTATACGTCCACCAAGTGTTTGTGAAAATGCTTAAAAGAGATGGGGTAAGAACAAAAGATATGGGTGGATGAGAAAGTGTAATTTGGTTGTTTGAGATTGGTTTTAAATGTATAATGTAGTATATTAAAGCGCTTAGAGAGGTGAGTCACTATTCCCAAATAGTTCCTACCCATCCCTTAGCCTACATTAAAACCCAGAAAAATTCCATTTGATCCTAAGCTTTACATTCGACTATTAGTGGAGCATTACACTAAGGGCAAGTCTATGAGTCATTGTGTGTAACTTGTGAATTCTTTTTGAGAGTGAGCGTAATTTGATTCTTATACCTATTACATTGTAAATTGCATTATTGTGAGTGATTATGGGTAACACTCTTGTTGTGAGGGACACATGTTTGATGAATGTGGGTGATTTGTATGATGTCCTTGATTGAATGATAAGCATGAGTTTTCCACTTAGGTGAGTCAATTCTTGAGGCAGGGATGTTTTGAAGTAGTGTTCTTGAACTTTCAATTGTGTAAATAACGTGCTTTGTGTAGAAACATGCTTTTGGTGTAGTCATTATAGTACTAGCTTGAGTGTCTTCATTTTAGTAGAAGTGTAGCATCACCTCAGATTTTTATGCTTAGAGTAAAGAGTTGTTCGAGGACGAACAAGAGTTTAAGTGTGGGGTGATGATCTGAGGTGGTTTTATACACTTTTGTATCATTATTCTAGCTTATTTCGCAATATTTTGAGCGTAATTCATGTGCTTAACGTGTTCATATTGATATAAATAAGTATTTAAGCATCCAAGTGTGATTACAATGTCCAAAGTATTTTTTTCAAATAAGTTTGTGCTTAATTGAGTCATTTAGAGTTCAACCCGAAAAACTAGTTTTACTAGCTTGAGCTAGGTGTGTGTCTAGTGGGTCTCGTTGGATTGTAATGTGTTTAAATTATTTCAAATATTTTAATGGTGTAATTTTGAGTGGAATAACTTATTTTTAATGTGCAAAGTTTAATTTAATTAAGTCTAGAATCGAAATAATAAGTGGAAGATCATTGCGAATTTTCTTTATCCAAACTCTTGTTTTGATTTGTTATTGAGAATATTGTGTTGTTTTGATTTTTAATATGTGGTGTGTAATATTGTAGGAGGCTTTTTGAATTAAATACGGTGATATGTTGATGATTTAAAGGCCAAAAATTTATTAAAAATATACTATAAAAAATATGGACAAAGAATAGGATGCTTTAACACTTAACTAAAATTTTAAAAACAAATTTCAGTGAATCAACACAAAATCAACACGTCACGTCAATGGGCACACAATTTACACTTAAAATATTTTTTCCGTATTAATTTTAGTACAGCAACGTGAAAACGATGCATGACGTCGCTGGTTTAAAAATAGCAAAGTCAAAAAGCGCCGATAGCAAGTTGATATTGTCCTAATTCAATTTAAATTGCTCGCAATTCAAGAGGCGGATGGTGGGCCTTTATGCACGTGCCAGCCTTCAATCCCAAAAACAATTGGAGTATATTATATATTATGGACAACAATTGACAATACACACTACAGGGGAGAGATAGGATGGCTGGACACAGTTTTGAGTTTTTTTTTAACGGAGGCTGCTATTCGATTTATTAGGTTTTAATTTTATTTTTAGTTTTTGATTTTTTATATTATGTATTTAATTATTTGGATTGTGATTATGAATATTAGTGGCTAAATCCCCCCTCTCCTGAGTTAAAGCCAAGAACATGATTACTATTATTTTGGATTAAATTCGTTAATTTTGCTTATCATATTTGGTTGTTTGTTTATTCTTGTTTTAATTATTTTATGGATTGATCACCCATAAAATACATATATTGTTAACCTTTTGATCTCGACATAGGGAATAAGAAGATAGAACATGGGAATAAATAAAGTTTGAATTTTTATTCTTTTATAAAATAAAGAATTAAACTTAACGTCTAGGACATAGATGTACTTAGATGCCTTACTTGATTCATACGTAGGATGATAGCTTTAATTAACTTAATTGGGTTATTACATCCCTGCTCAATGATGCAGTTGTAATATTCACATTAGGTAAAAGATTATAGGTTGGGAAACCATGATCATGCATTTAACCCTATGAATCAACAAGCAAGATAAGTAAATTAACAAATTAATTTCAATAACATAGTATGATTGTTCGGAGTGCTTTAACCCTAGGATTTTCTCCATTGATTGTTCCAATGATTTATTTTGCCGTATTATTTATTTTATTTTTAATTTATAAAATAATTCAAAATTCTCTTTTGGTTACTTTTGCACTAAATTAATGTAGACGATGAACTAAAATTAAATTATTTTCAACTCAAGTCTCTATGGGATCGATATTCGTCTTTCTTGAAGGCCACTATATTACTTGGTAGACCACGCACACTTGCGTGTGCGCTTGGGCGCTGTCACTTCCTAAAAAGAGTAAGTTTCCAGGTTTAATGACTTGAGGCCAATAAGTGTTAGTACATATGTGAATAAGGTTATTTCAAGAGTACTTTAGGAAAGGTTGGTTAATGTTCTGCCATATATTATATCAAGAAATCAGTCAAGATTCATGAAAGGTAGAAGTATTGCAGAGAAAGTGTTGTTGGCTCAAGATATTATAAGAGATATTAACAGGAGGAACAAGTTTCAGAATATGGTTGTTAAGCTGGATATGACAAAGGCATATGATAGAGTTTCGTGGGTGTATCTGACTAAAGTGATGAGAAGATGATTTCAAGAGAGGATCACTGACATGATATAGAGACTAGTTTCAAATAACTGGCACTCTGTGTTAATTATGGAAAAAGTTATGGTTTTTATAAATCTTCTAGAGGTCTGAAATAAGGTGATCCTTTTTATCCAACATTATTCATTATAGCTGCTAAAGTACTGGCAAGAGGGTCAACAACTTGTGGGAAGATACTGAATGCATAGATTACGATATGCCAAAATGGAGTGAAAGAATAAATCATTTATCTTATACTAATGATACTATTCTATTTTGCTCAGGTCAGAAGAATTCAGTGAAAAAGATGATGACAATACTTAGGGAGTATGAAACTATATCAGGTCAGTGATTAATCTGGATAAGAGTTTTTTATATTTTCATGAAAAAGTTCCTATAAGTATTTTTCATAAAATAAGAAGATGGACTGGCATAGGTCAAGGTAAATTTCCTTTCATATATTTGGAGTGTCCTATTTTTTATGAAAGGAAGAAAAATGTGCATTTTGAGAGCTTAGTAAAGAAGTTTATGACCAAGATCATACAGTAGCAAAATAAGTTACTTACTTTTGGAGGGAGGCACACCTTGATAAAACATGTTTTGCAGTCTTTGTCCATCTATCTTATGTTTGATATAAACCCTCTAAAAGGAGTTATAGATCAAATTCATAGAATAATGAAAAGATTTTTTTGGGAAATATAGGTGCTTTTAGAGGAAAACATTGGGCAGCCTTGGATACTTTATTCCATCCAATGAAAGAGAGAGGATTGGGTTTTAGATCTTTACATCATGTTAGTGAGGCACTGTTTGCTAAATTATGGTAGAATTTCAGAACCTCTACTAACTCTTTATGTACTAATTTCATATGGAATAAATATTGCAGGAAGTGGCATCCTATATTGGCTCAAGGTTATAGTGTATCACTTGTATGGAAGAAAATGATGAAAATAAGAGATGAGGTAGAACATCAAATATGGTGGTAGATTAAGGGAGGTAATTCTAGCTTTTGGTTTGACAATTGGACTAAAATGGGTGCTTTATATTATATTGAGCAGGAAAAACATGGTGATAAGGAGTTAGACGTAAAGGATTTTATTGCTGCTGGCAGATGGAATGTGGAGAAGCTTAGGGAATTGCTTTAAGAGGATATGGTGGATCATATAACAGAAACAATTAGTTCAAGAATCTGTGAAGAGAAAAAGATAAGCCATGGCAGATGGGTATAACAAATGGAAAGTTCTTTGGACAGTCTGCATGGAATCTGATCAGAAACAAGAAAGAAGAGAAGAAAGAGTATGATCACATATGGGGGCAGGAAAGTCCTTTTAAGGTTAATTTTTTTATGGAGGGTGTATAAAGGTAGAGTTGCTACTGATGATAACTTGAAGAGAATAAGAATCCCAATTGTTTCAAGATGTTGGTGTTGTGTGGATGGAAAGGAGGAGACAATAAATTATCTTTTTCTAACTACTCCCATAGCCCAAAGGCTATGAAAGTTCTTTGCTCATTTTGCAGGTATTAAGGTGGAAAGCCTACAGTTACATCAGACAATCATGGAATGATAGTATAAAGAGGGGAGTACCAGGATAAGGATGATTTATAATACATTGCCTGCATTAATTATATGGGAGGTGTGGAATAGAAGAAATGCTATAAGACATGGAAAGGCAGTTAAATTTATTCATATGGCTCAACATGTCTTATTTTCAATTAATCAAATGGTTCAGATGCTGTATCCAAGAATCAAAAGAACTGGCAGAGAACGGAGTGATGTAATACATGACATTGGAAGGTACAAGAATAAGTTATATCATCATTTGGTGATTTGGAAGCCCCCGAAAGAAATAAGACTTAAGTACAACACTGATGGAGTTAGTAGTGGTAGTCTGGGCTTAAGTGCTTATTATTTTGTACTAAGAAATAAAAATGGGGATTTTGAGTATGCTGAAGTGAACAAACTGATAATATAACAAATGTTAAAGCAGAAGCAAGAGCAATTCATCAAGCATTGTTACACAATAATAGCAAGGGCATAAGAGAATATATAATTCAAAAAGATTCCCTAGCTATGGTCAAGTTTATTACTGATGTATGGAAAGTACCTGGGAAATAGTTGAAATTATTGAGAACATAAAGGAAAACATGCAACTACAAGGGGAAACCATTCAACATATTTTCAAAGAAGGGAAATAGCTAGCAGATTTTATAGCTAATGAAGCAATTGATCAACAAAGAATCACTTGCAATGGGTTCAATAAAGTGCCAACAATAGGGAGAAGGATAATTAACACAGACAAATCTCAAATACCAATTATGAGAATAAAAACAAGGAGAATCATAAGGCAATCACAAGCATTTATAGAATAAAGAAGATGAGAGCAGCAAAGGTAGCAACATAAATATTTACATCATGGTTTTGCACAAGGAATATGAAGATGCTAAGATAGCTAGGCTAATTTATATTATCACATAAAAACATGCAACAATAGTTGGGGAGTCTAGTGTTAGATCGAACTTGAGGAATTGGAGGTCAACCATAGTACTACATCGGCAGATAAAAGCAAATCTGAAACAAAATCATGGGGGTTCTGTCAAATTCAGTTTGATTTATCAAGACAAAGGTACGAAGGACAGGAAGCTTACACTAAAAAAACTTGCAAGCTCCAGAAGGGTACATCTTTCTGCTTGTGCGAGCAACACAATAACAGTATCATTAGGCACTCGATTTAGTATCCAAAGAATAGGGCGACGAAAATGGAAATTTATGAGGAATCCACCTAGAAGCAACCTTTGGGTAGTCCAAGAGATTTTTTTTGGAAACTAGGCAAAGAGTGTAAAATAAGACATAGACATAGATGGGTGGGTTTTTATTTTGTGCTTAATTCATTACTATGTAATGCTTTCACAATATTGAGACGTATTTGGGCCTTTGGTCGAATTTGATTAATAATAAAAGGCCTGTATAGGCCACCAAAAAGTTGATTTAAAAAAAAATATCATGTGTTAGTTAACTTTGTTTTTATCCATAAGAAATATAGATGGATCAAATATTACTCCATTTTTCATTCGTCCATATCCGCTCCAACTCTACCATTTATCATTCCTTGTTCACATCAAGTACCCAACTTTTAACTAACCATGAACATGCGTAGAGTATGAACAATTGTTAAAAGTATAACTATACCCCAACCTTATTAATTTGTCATTCTAAAAATTGCATGCAATTTCTTTGTAACTGGTTATCACCATAGTAACGTTTTAAGTACAAAGCTTTAAAGAATGTTTCTTGGACATGCAACCTCAAGAAATAAGGCTTGATATTCACCCCTGTTATACATTTTAAGGAAATTAATTCATATCTTTTAGTTCCAGCAGTTAACTTCACAAAAATAGTGCATCTATATATTGCTTTTTGATAGTCACTTTAATATTGATCTCTGGCTTTGTTTCTATTTCTTGAAGATTCTTATGTTCTTTTCTTACCAAATCATACACTACATGTGTCATGATCAGAAACTACCACTAGTCATAAACAATGCTTAGAGTCACAAGTGAGCTCAAGCTAGCCCATAGCCTGACATGACACCAAGAATAGTGAAACTGACTGATAAAACACTAACACGAAAGAAGAAATAAATGATTAAATAATAATCAAAACAAAATGAACAACAATATCTAAGTTCAAAAACACAATCTAAAATATCTAACTATATGTCTGAAATCCTCTACTAAGATGAGTCATTGGGACAAGCCCCCAGCTAACTCTAGCTTTCTAAAACTAAAATTCAATAACATGAATTATTGATACTATCTCTTTAATGATGAGGACACACCAAGAATTGCTGATGATATGGTAGGAGATCATACTAAGCATTATCTGAATACTAAGCATCAGAACCAATTTTATGAGATAATATAGTGCAAAATAAAGTATACAATCAGTACTTTGAATGTACTTAGTATATAATATAGAAAATAACTGATATATGATGAATATAATGCATGTAAAATGGTACATTGATACAATACCAAGTAATAATATGTAGTGTAAGATTAAGTCAATAACTGAATACAAAGTCCTGCGAGTATCTGAATCTTAACTATGAGCTATGAATTGTAGACTGTGGATTGTGGAAGCTACTAATAACTGACATAAACCAATCTGAGCTAACTGTAGTACAACCTGTACCCCTTGCTGGAAGGGTGTTTAGTACCTTGCAAAGAGTACGAACACTTAATGATGTGGATCTATTAAACTATGTCCGAAAGGACTAAGGTATAATGTCTGGTCTGATGGGTGACCTTTTAGAACCTATGGTGGCGCCGTAGTTTTGTGTCTTAGGTAATTCTACTAAAGGTCTCACCCTTACTGATGGGTGAGCTGTCATTCTTGCGTCCCTATGGTACTAAGTACTATTCCTAACTAAATGACACTGATAACTGCAATGCTCTATGATAATACTAATCTGATGACTGAAAATAAATGCATTATTTGAAAGTATTCAAAACACTTAAATTGGAGGATACATAACTCAAAATTATATGTATGCAATCCTAGGTCATCGGGTTTTCATAATCCACCATCTCTGAGGAATACAATTATTATGCCAATTTCATACTTTGAGTGAAACTAAGAAATTTAATAACTCAAGTACAAACTTATGGATTTCATAATGTAATTATGGTTTACGATCATGGACATGTAATAACATTGGAATTCATGATAAAGCATGGATTACAACTCAATAACATTAAGGGACTGGGATATCAAAGAATTTGACAATATCTAAAAACCCTAAATTGAGAAAAAGGAACTGAATTGTAGAATTGGGTTAACTTTGAGACTCAATGGGTGAAAGCAGGCCCATTGATAAAATACCACATACCTGGAGATGATAACCCTAAAGAATTCTTTGAAATTGGAAGCCTAACAAAGATGAATCCTAGCTCTGACTTGGGGAAATAAATCACCTTTTTTCTCTATTTAAAACAAAGTGTTAGATGTTTTTCTGAGTAATGAGGGCTTAGGGTAATATTAAAATCATAAATAAACCTTGAAATATCTTCTAAACAATGAAAGTTTGATTTGTATCAATCAGATGATACCATTGTATGGTTGTACAATGTAACCATGATTATGTTTTTTCTCGTGATATCTCACTGCAGGACTATGCTTTACTAAAATGGCCATAACTTTCATCCTGATACCGAATTAAGGAAAACCTGGAAGCATTGGAAAGATAATTCAAATATCTATGATTTCTTGGGTATTTAGCTTAATGATTCTTTAGAATCTAGAGGTTATGCCCGTTTAAAGGTGATCATTTATCAAGGAATCAATCAGTAAGGAGGGTTTTGGCTTGGTTACGATCTAGGAGTTTCTTGTTCCCTTGGTATATGGCTAAATCCCTTCTCATATTGTTAAAACTTGATGTTTAATCCTACATGTACTTGAAGCATGGTTCAAGCCTTGACTAGAATGTTTGGGTGTTTTAGTATCTTCTCCTTTGGGTCATTCAGTCTCAAATGGAAATTGACAAAGTTGGAAAGTTAAGGGAAAAGAGCTGCAATTCCTACATTTGCTTCACCAATTCTCTTGAAATTATAGGAACTCTTTCACACTATTTGTACTTGAAATTCCCACACTAAGCATTTTAAGAGTTGAACACTGATATGATACCGAGTCGCTAATTGAAAGTGAATTGAACCAGACTCATGGACATATGCTATGATATAAGAATTTCTAGGTGACATAAAATAAAAAGAATTAATTAATTATTACCTCAGGTTAGGGTTGAGTTCGAAGGGAAGATATGGGGATACTTGGTCATTATATCAGCCTCTGATTCCCCAGTATATCCTTTAACCGACTAATTTTTCCAAAGAACCTTTACCAAGACGACCTCCTTATTCCTCAACTTATGAACCGAACGGTCAAGGATCTTAATAGGAACCTCTTAATAATAGAGACTAGCTTTCACACCCGCACTTTCTAAGGGAACAACTGATGCGTGATCTCCAATGCATTTCTTTAGCAAGGAAACATGGAAGGCTAGATGCACTGCTGCTAAGTCTGTCGAAATATAACTCATAGGCCACTTTGCCTAAATGACTTGCAGTCTCATAAAGACCCATATAGCAGGAAATGAGCTTTCCTTGTTGATCAAATATCTTCACCCCCTTCATAGGTGAAACTTTCAAGTAGATAAAATCACCAACAACAAATTGAAGCTCCATTCTTCTCACATCCGCATAGGACTTCTGACTACTCTAAGCAGTTCTCATCCTTTGTCTAATCATATAGACTTTCTCCATAGACTCATGGATTGAGTCTATCCCTATTAATGTAGCTTCATCAACCTCAAATCAACCAATAGGACACATAAACCTCCTACTATAAAGTGCCTCAAATGGGGCCTTCTGAATATCGAACTGATAGTTGTTGTCATAAGAAAATTCAATATAAAGCAAATGATCATAGCAACTTTCCTTGAAATTGAATGGCCCTCTCTCCCTTAATATATCCTCTAAGGTTTAAATGGCCCTCTCTCCCTGACTATCTATCTGTGGATGAAAAGTTGTGTTAAGATGAACTTGTTTACGAATACCCTAAAGGTAAATTAAGTACCTCTATAAAAAATGATAGTCAAAAGGACTCCATGTAATTTCACCAACTCCTTCAAGTAGAGTTTAGCATAGTCCTCAGCTGAATATGAAGTGTTAATTGGAAGAAAATGGTCTGACTTAGTCATTCGATCCATGATAACCCAAATAAAATTATGTTGATGATGAGTACGAGATAACCCCATGTTATAACCCAAACCAGGGCCTAGCCATGATGGGTATCTCAAGTCCACCATGGACCAGATACCAACCCCTTCGACTAACCTCATGAGCACAAAATAATAATAATAACAAATGTGAAAGCCAATTAAAAAATAATAAATGGTGAATAAACAACTCTATGAAAACCAAGAGTCAATCAATAACCAACCAACCCACATCTTTCCACAACAACCTCTACAACTAGAATACGGAAATAGGTTAGAACATGCCTCCGACTATGACAAAAAGAATCCGAAAGTACTGAGTCAAAATAAAGAAATATGGAAATGATAAGGCCATTTAAAGGATGGAGGGTCACCACTTCACAGCTACTCGACGAACGTGCTAATCTACCTAACACTGCACATGGATAAAAGAAGTGTCTTCGAACCCTAAATTATGAAACAATGTAGCATCCATGAACGGTTAGTGGGATGAGTGCTAGTATGTAACTCAAGGAATGGATAAAATAATTCCATAATCAAATTAGTCCAGAACCATTCAAAAATCATATGCACACATTCATATATAACATGTTGGGATAGGAAAAAAGGTTTAAGTATGAGATTTGAAATCATTATCCAGGACTATGTAGCTCTAACCGTTCTTAAAACAACCTAGGCTGTATGAGTCTGGCTCTCCCTATTGAAAAGGCCCCAATGCATGTTAGCTGCACAAACCAGAGAAATCTGAGGAAGGGCCATTTCAACCATTTAATTAAAGTACCAATTCAGTCTTGAAAACTCCAATTTAAAGCATGAATAATCATTTTAAATCATGGGAGAAGTAATTAAATCAATAATAACCAAAACCCCTCAACCTAATTTCAAACCCACAATTTATATCAAATGGAAATCCATCAAATAAATACCTCAAATGTAAAATTTAAGTTTGGGGAAAAGATATATGCCTTAAACACGCAAAAATTTGAAAATAATTTGATGTATGAAGCCCGAATGATGAATGCACAGTGAAACCCTTGAATGTTCTTGGGTTTTGTGTTTGAGAATGAAATAGGGGTATTTGATCTCTGAAAACTAAAAAAATAATCTTATGTTATGTTTAAGGGTCGTACAAGAGTGAAAAGACCCAAAAGCCCCTCACCCTAAGTAAGAAAATAAAAAACTTACACAATTTTAAAACATCAGTATGGCATGGCCTTATCGCAGAAATTATCCTCCATGCCACACTATTATCGTGGAGATTATCCTCCATGACACGGTCTTATCACAGATATTAACCTCCGTGGCACGTTGATATCGCAGACCTCTACTACCTCAGGGTCCCAAAATGTCCCTGAACCCTTTCGAAAAATTCTAAAACTTTCCCAAATTAACTTTTAACATCTCTAAACATAATTCAAGTTAAAAATCGCTATTACGAACACGAAAATGTCAAAAATAAATTGCTCAAAATTTTAAGGGTCTTATGTTATCCCCCCTTAGGATCATTCATCCCCGAATAATGAGTTAGGATACTTTTAACACGACAATAGCAAGAATACACCAGAATTAAATGATAAACACAAAAAATGGAAAGAGGAGAACGAAAGTAATACCTTAGGCACTTTCATCCAAACCCGAGAACAAGAATGGGTATTTGGACTTCATATCTTCCTCATCTTCCTGTGTAGCCTATTCTACCTTTTGATTTCTCCAAAGAACCTTCACTGCTACTACATCCTTGGTCCTTACTCTATGAACCTGCCTATCCAATAGCTTAATCTAGACTTACTCATAAGACAAGGAATCTGTAACACCAATTTCCTTAACAGGTAATATAGATGAAGGATCACCCACAGACATTTTCAGCATGGACACATAAAAAATGGGATGACTAGAACCCAAACTCGCAAGAAAATCTAACTCATAAGCAACATTATCAACTCTCCTCAAAATCTGATATAGACCAACATAACGGGGACTGAGCTTCCCCTTATTCCCAAATCTCATTACTCCTTTCATAGGAGACACCTTCAAGAACACACAATCATTCACTTCAAACTCTAATTTTTTTCGCCTCATATCTACATAAAACTTTTGGCGGGTTTGAGTAGTCTTAAGTCTTTCTCTAATTACTTTTACCTTCTCCATGGATTGGTGAATGCAGTCAAGACCAAACAACCTAGTTTCACCAGGTTCAAACCACCCAATAAGAGACCTACACCTCTTACCATAAGGATCCTCAACATGAGCCATTTGAATGCTCGAACGATAACTATTATTATATGCAAACTCAATAAGAAGCAAATGATCAACCCAGCTACCCTAAAAATCAATCACATATGCCCGTGTCATATCCTCCAAGGTATGAATTATAAGCTCTGCTTGCCCATCCATTTGAGGGTGGAAAACGGTAATAAGGTTCACCTATGTACCTAAACCTTTCTAGAATGAATGCCAAAAGTGAGATGAAAACTACATACCTCAATCTGAAATAATGGATACTGGCGCACCATATAGCTTCACGATCTCTTGAATGAATAAACATGCATAATCTTCTTATGAATAGTTAGTCCTCACAGGCAAGAAGTGAGCAGACTTAATCATCCTATTATTTATGATCCAGATCAAACCATACTGATTGCGAGACAACAAAAGACCTATAATGAAATCCATATTGATTATCTCCTCCTTCTACATAGGTAACTATATCTCTTGAGACATGTCACTACGCCTCAGGTGTTCAACCTTGACTTGCTGACAAACCATACCTTTGAGTGAACACTATTGCAAGATCTTATGATCTGAATATATATCCATATGCACCCTATATAGATAATGACATAAAATCTTTAAAGTAAAAACCACAGCTGCTAACTCTAGCTTATAAGTTGGATAATTCCTTTCATGAACCTTAAGATGCTTAGAAGCATAGGAAACCACCTTACCATGCTGCATCGAAACAAAACCTAGTCCCATATGGGATGCATCATAGGACATAAAAAGCCACCAGTACCCTCATTCAGGGTCAAAACTGGCGCAAAAGTAAGTTTATCCTTCAACTTCACAAAGCTATCCTCACAAGCTTCGGACCACAAAAACTTAACCTTCTTTTGAGTCAATCTTATCAATAGAGCAACAAGAGTAAAGAAACTCTCCGTAAACCTCCTATAATACTCGATCAAGCTCAAAAACTCCTATTGTTAGTCAGAGTTATAGGTCTTAGCCAGTTCTTCTCTACCTTAAATTTTTGTGGATCCACCTTGATCCCCTCACTAGAAACATCATTACCAAGAAAAGTCACAATATTCAACCAAAACTCGAACTTAAAAAACTTAGCATACAACTTCTGATCCTTAAGTGCCTGCAACACAATTTGAAGGTGATTGGCATGATTTGCCTAACTCTTAGAATGTACTAAGATATCATTCATGAAAACTATAATGAACAAGTCTAAAAAATGCCTGAAACCCCAATTCATAAGATCGATGAACGCAGCTGGAGTATTAGTCAACTCAAATGACATAACCAAGAACTTAAAGTGACCATACCAGGTTCAAAAAGAAGTCCTATGAATATCAACCTCTTAAATTTTCAATTGATGATAACCCAAAGGAGGATCAATCTTAGAGAAACATCTAGCACCCTAAAGTTGGTCAAAAAGATCATTAATTCTAGGAAAAGGATATTTATTATTCATTATCACCATATTTAACTAACGATAATCTATATATATCTAAAGAGACCCATCTTTCTTCCGCATGAAAAGTATAGCACCCTACAAAAAAACACTAGGACGAATAAACTCTTTATCAAGAAGATCTTTTAATTCCTCCTTGATCTCCTTTAGTTTAGTTAGATCCATTCTATACGGAGGAATAGAAATAGAACGAGTGTCTCGTAAAAGATTAATCCCAAAATCCATATCTCTTCCAGGAGGAATCCCAGGAAGATCATCTAGAAATACTTTAGGAAATTCATTAACCACGAGGACAGAATGTAATAAAGGACTTTCAGAATCAGGATCCTTAACCTAAACTAGATGATATAAACACCTTTTTGAGATCAATTTCTAAGTTCTAAGATAGAAAATAAACCTTACTTTAGGTACTATGAAATTCCCCTCACATTCTAATATCGACTCATTAGAAAAGTGAAAATTGACCTTTTGGGCCCTACAATCAAGAGAAGCGTAGGACGAATGAAGACGACCTATACCCAAGATAATATCAAATACACCATATCCAACTTTATCAGATCCACCAATGTCATCATATGGAAGATAGAAACCATACAACCCCTATAGATTTTTCTAGCCATAATAAAATCACCCACCAAGGTAGACACCGAAAAAAGGTCGAAAATACTATCGAGATCAAATCCAAAATGCAGAGCCACATAAGGGGTCACATAAAAAAGGGTAGACCCCGGATCAAGCAAATAATACACATCACAAGAAAAAAGTTGTAACATACCAGTAATAATGTCTAGAGATGCCTCAAATTCCTAGCGAGTACCAAGTGCATAAAGGTGATTCTATCTAGTGTCGGTACTAAAAGTAGTGCCCTTTTGCACAGGAGTTGAAGGTGACAATCAAAATATTATTAGCTCCAATAGCAACCTTGGCTGAAGGACAATTCCACTGCATGTGACCTAGTGGACCATAATTAGAACACCAATTCCTCCAGTCCTTAAAATAACCATGATAAAGCTTCCCATAAAAATGAAATAGAGCATAAGGTGGGGTTGACTGAGCTCCACTAGCCTAAGACTGAGCGCCCTATGTATTAGAACCACCGCTAGGTAGAGAGGATGGTAGCCCAAAGGTTTAGGATAAGGAGCACTAGCACACGAACAAGAATTGCCCCAGTTCTTCTTCTTGATTCACTGTCTGCCATATCTCCTACTATTCTATTGACCCCTACCCTCCTTTGAATATCTAAACTTCTTACTCTGCCTTTCTCTGATCTCTTCCTATTTCTTCTTTTCATCCTCAACCTGCTACATATAAACCATAAGTCTGGAGATATCTATATCATTGTTCAATATTGCATCCTTACACTATACTTTCCAAGTCTCGGGAAAACCCAACAACAAACTTTCTCATCTTGGATCTCTGGTTAGACACCAACTCTGGAGAATAATGAGATAACTATTAAAATTTTAATGCACATTCCTTCACATTCATATTACTTTGCTTTAGATTAACAAACTCCTCAAACTCTGACTCTGCATCATCACTCCTCAACTTCTCCTACTCTACATACCATTGATAAGCTACATCTTTCAGCTGATATGCAACAAACTCTACATTTTCAGAATTAGTAGCATAAATCACTCTAAAAATTCTCTCTATCTCATCCAGAAACACCTGAGGATTCGTCTCAACCTTAGGGCCTATAAAGGTTGGGGGATTCAATCTCATGAACAGACCAACCCGAGTGACCTAAGATAAAGGAGCAACAGAACCAGCACGATCCGACTGATGAGACTGACATGTCACCAACTGATTGAGCAAATTAATAGATTGATGGAACTCTGCATTAGAGATGTCCTACTAATGCGGCGAATCATAAGTATCACTACCATGAGAAGCTCAAGGAGGACTAGTAGGGACAGATGGAACTCCACGTAAAGTAGCACAGTATAGAGCAAGGACCCAAGAATGAGTCTACACTCCATACACAGGAAGAGTCTTCTCCACATTGTCCTCAAGTAGGACAAAGTTCCCAACAAAGTTTCTACAAACATCAGATCTTTAAAGAGGTATAATCTAAATATGAGAAAGCCAGGATTTAGAGAAGTTTCATAACACTAGAGTTAATAGCCAAAAAATGGAACACAAGAAAAAGAAACATTCTTAAATGCCTTGTAGCATCCTCTTTATAAGTGTGGCATGCTACACACCCATAAAAAAGACTCTAGTCAACGCGACTTTGTGGATACCCAATGACTCTAAATCGTGCTCTGATACCAAGCTTGTCATGACTCGAACCAGGGCCCGATCGTGATGGGTATCTCAAGTCCACCATGGATCGGAGACCACCCCCATAGCCTAATCTTATAAGCATAAAATAATAATAATAACAAATGTAGAAGCTAATTAATCAGTAATAAAAGATTAATAAATACCTCTATAAGAAAAAGAGTCAATAAATAACCATATCTAGAATAACCACCTATATCAAATAGGTCAGGAAATGCCCTCGACCATGACTAAAAGAATCCAAAAGTACAGAGTCAAAATAAAGCTATATGGAAATAATAAGGCCTTTAGATGGATGGAGGCTCACTATTTCACAGCTACTTTATGAATGTGCTAATCCACCAATGCTGCACAGGGGTAAAAGAATTGTCTTCAAACCCTACATTATGACTCAATGTAATACTCAAGGATGGTTAGCAGGGTGAGTACTAGCATGTAACTCAGAAAAGGGATAAAATAATACCATAATCAAATCAGTTCAAAATTATTCAAAAACCATATGTACACATTCATATATATATATATATATATACATATATAAGATGTCGAGAAAGGGAACAAGGCTCAAGCATGATATTTAAAATCATTATCCTGGACTATGTAGCTCTAATCGTTCTAAAACACCCATGGTATATATAGGTCCTGTTCCCCTACCAAAAGGACCCCAATACGTGGTAGCCTCACAAACCAGAGAAATCCGAGGAAGGGCAAAAGCCACCGAGGCTCCAACCATTCCAAAATATATATATATAATGTGTAAACTATGCACTCGATCATAAAGACCCCTACACCGGCAAATGTGGTTTTCAATATCGATTCTCCCAGGACCTCCACCTTCTATGGCGAGCTACACAACCTCCGTTAAGACCAAATTAAAACCATTTAACATATAATTCCGACCATTAACCCAAGAGTTATTCATTTAGTCATTAACCACTTGGTATTATTATTCTAATATTCTTGGAAGCTAAATCACAGATGCCAAATCAATTGACACCACCACATTAACTCGTAAAGTTCCATTTAAATCCAATCCATGCCCACCAAGGCCGTTCAAATCTAATTTGAATAACCACTCATCCATTAATGAAATGAATTGAGTTCAAAAATAGGTTAAATCATGCAATTTTTCATAATTTAAATTAAATTCATAAAGTAGGTAAAGGTTCATGCAATTCTAGGCCAAAATTTATCTGATTTGGTGAAACCCATGTTCCTCATTTCAACCATTTAATTAAAGTACCAATTCAGTCTCAAAAATACCAATTTAAAGCATGAATAATATATTCAAATCATGGGACATGTAATTAAATCAATAACAACCAAAACCCCTCAACTGCATTTTAAACCCATATTTTAAATTGTATGAAATCCATCAAATAAATGCCATAAAATAAAATTTAAGCTTAGGGAAATATATATGCCTTAAACACATAGGAATATGAAAGTAATTTGAAGTTTGGAGCCTGGATGCTGAATGCACAGTGAAACCCTTGAATGTTCTTAGGTTTTGTGTTTGAGAGTGAAATAGGGGTATTCTCTTTGAAAACTAAAGGAAATAAGCTTATTTTATGTTAAATGGCCAAAGAAGGGTGAAAAGACCTAAAAACGCCTCACTCCAAGTGAGAAAATAAAAAACTACACAATTTTAAAGCATCAGTTTGGCACGACCTTATCGCGGAGGTTATCCTTTATGCCACACAGTTATCGCAGAGGTTATCCCCTATGATAGGATCTTATCATGGAGGTTAACCTCAGTGGAATGTTGATATCATGGACCCTCACTGGCTAGAGGTCCCAAAATGTCCATGAACCCTTTTCAAAAATTTCAAAACTTTCCCAAATTACCTCTTTAGCATTTCTAAACATATTCAAGTTAAAAATGGATATTACGAATACGAAAATATGAAAAATAAATTAATCAAAATTTTATGGGACTTACATCCTATGATGAATCCATATTCACTACCTCCCACTCCAAGTAGGACTATTGATGTTCTGAAGAATACCACTAGGTCTCTAATACTCAGCCTTAACCTATTAGCAATTTTCACACTTAACCAAAAAATTTGCTTATCTTTCTCCATACCATTCCATCAATAAACTTATCATAAATTAAGGTACATCTTAGTGGCTTCTAGGTGAATGAAATAATGAGAACCGCAAGCTTCTGCTAGCATCCGATGTCTTAAGTCATCTATATCTAGAATACAAAGTCTGTCCTGATAGAGAAGAACACCATCTCCCCTTTAGGAGAAAACCTAAACCTTCTAACTTTAGACAACTTCTTCCAATTTAAGCACAATAGGTCACTATCATGTTTTTCCTTCACCTCAGCTATTAAAAAGGATCTGAACTATTTTGAACCAAAATAATCCCTTCGACTAAATCAACCAATTCAACTCCTAGTCTGGCCATCCTATGACCCTCGTGAACTAACTATTTCTCATCCTTTACACGAGCAATGTTTTTCATAGATAATCTACTAAGAGTGTTAGATGCCATATTGGGTTTACTAGGGTGGTACAAGACACTCATATCATAATTTTTTAACAACTTTTATCATCTTCTTTGACAGAGAATTTGATCGTTCTTATTGAACACATACTGAAGACTTTGAGATTGATAAACACATCAACAATAACCTCATATAGGCAATGCCTCTAAGTATTTAAGGAAAAACAACTGTTGCTAACTCAAGATAGTAAGTCTAGTAGTTTTTCTCATGAGGCTTGAACTGTTTAAAGGCGTATGTTATAACTTTGCCCTGCTACATCAATAAACACCTAAGTCCAACCTTAAAAGTATCATAATAAACTAAAAAACCATCTGAGCCCTCATGTAGATTTAAAACTGAAGCAGTGGTAAGTCAAGTCTTCATCTTCTGAAAACTCTTCTCAGAAGAATCAGATCACTGAAATTTGACTTTTTTCTATGTCATCCTAGACATAGGATAAGATAGGGAACAAAATCCTTCAAAAAAACATCTTTAGTAACTGGATAAGACTAAGAAACTCTTGATATCTACTGGAAAGATAGGTCTAGGCCAGTTTCTTAATACTTTGGTCTTTTGGGGATCAGCTCGAATATCTTTACTAAAATAATATGACTACATAATGTTACTGATTTAAACTAGAATTCATATTTACTGAACTTGGCAAATAGGTGGTGATCTTTAAGAGTCTACAAGATAATTCTTAGATACTCTACATGTTCATCCTCACTGTAAGAATAAGTAAGGATGTCATCAATGAAGGCTACAACAAATGTGTCCAAGTACTACTTGAACACCCTATTTATTAGGTCTATAAAAGCTGCTGGAGTATTTGTTAGTCCAAAAGGTATAACAACAAATTCAAAGTGACCATACAATGTAATGAAGGTTGTCTTCGGGAAGTCGCATTCTCTAACCTTGAGTTGATGATAGCCTAATTGGAGGTCTATCTTAGATAAACAACTTGCACCCTGAAAATGGTCGAACAAGTTATCAATATTGTGAATAGGATACTTATTTTTAAGTTAGATCATGTTCAATTGATGGTATTCAATGCATATTCTAAACAAATTGTCTTTCTTGCACATGAAAAAAATTAGAGCACCTAGAGAGAGACATCGAGCCTGATAAAAGCCTTGCCTAGGAGGTCCTTCAAATGTTCCTTCATCTCCTTAAGCTTGGCTAAAGCCATTCTGTAGGGTGGAATTAAAATTAATTGGGTATCTAGAAGGATAGATCCCGAAGTCTATTTTCAGTTCAAGAGGAACTCCAGGTAGATCTTCTGGAAACACTTAAGAAAACTGCTTACCACTGGAACTGACCCAATATTTAGGGCCTTGAATTTTTAATCCTTAACTTGAACAAGATGATAGATGCACCCATTAGAAATTAACTTTCTATCCCTATGGTAAGACACGAATGAACCCATAGGCTCTGAGGTACTACCCTTCCACTCTAAAACTAGTTCATTTGGAAACTGGAATTGGACTACTCTCTTCCCATAATGCATAGAGTTATTACAAGAGTGTAGCCAATCCATGCCAAGAATCTTATCAAAATCTACCATGTCTAACTCTACAAGGTCAACTACAATGAATTTTTAGAAGACTATAACTACGTAAATTCCGTATAACCATCTAAGTATGAATGAGCACCAACTAAAGTAGAGATTGAGAAAGATTCTAAATAGATTTTGGGACTGACATCGAAGTCTACTTTTATATAGGGAGTTATAAAAAAGTGCGCCTCCATGATCTAATAATGTATAAACATGAATATGAAAGACCTGCAATGTACTCTTGACTACATAATGAGAATCCTTCTGATCCTATCAAGTCTGAAGGGCATTACACATGTCCCGCATTGTCCACCACCTGGCTAGATGAAGCTTTGACTAATTGAACAACCTGCTGGAGCTGCTGAACAGTTGGATAGACTTTGTTGACCTATATCCCAACATCTTGTGAAGCTACTTGATATTTCTCAGTTTGTCACCTAGCATTCCATACACAAAGAAAACATCACTACCCAACATACACCCACCCATATGGTTTCTACCATATTTTATTTATACTGAGTTGGTACAAACACTACTCACACTATCCTTGGACTTAGAGCCTGGTGCCCTATCTTGATTATATTTCTTGAACTTGGGCACTGGTGTACCGGTAGAAGAGGGGATGAAGCTAAAGATTTTTGGTGGAATTAAGAACGATTTCCACCATTTGATCTCTATTAAGAGAAATTAAAGCTATTTCTTCTGGTTCTCTTACTCTGCCTTTTATTCTCCTTAACTTTCTCTTTCCCTATCTGTTGAGTATGAACCATAAGCCTGGAGATGTCTATTTCCTTCACCAATATAGTAGTTCTCCGCTCTTTGACCACATCCTTAGAAAGACCAAATACAAAATTTCTCATACGAGCCCTAGAATCAGCAACCATAGCTGGGTCATACCTTGCCAATTGAGTAAACTTAAGGGAATACTCCTTCACACTCATGTTACCCTGCTTCAATTTTATGAATTCCTATACCTTTGCTTCTCTTAGATTAAGTGGAAAGAACCTATATAAAAATAAAACAACAAACTAATCCTACTTCATCGGTTCTTCATCTGAACCTTGATGTGCTATAGAAATATAGCACTTTCGATGCTTAAAACTATGAAAATATGCAAGTTTCTTAGGTTATTTTGTTGGATATAATGTGTTTTGGATATTTTTGGCAGGAAATCATGTTTTAGATGCTAAGTTCATGAAAAATATGAAAAAAGTGATTTTGGATGCTTATGAGAGCAATTATAGATGTTCGTGACACTTTTGAGCTTTTTTGTGATCAAAGAATGTGCGAGAATTGAATAAGAACTGAAAAGATGACTCTCAACACTTGTTAAGTCAACATACAGACCGCATGTAGGCAAAGCATATGTCAGAAGTCCAAAATTTCGAGAGCTGACCTACAGGATTTTTTGGTCCTAGCACTTGCGGCCACTACTTGTGCCTACCTTGCAGGCCGCAAGTACTACCTGCGTCTAGGGTTAGGTTGCAAGTAGGGACCATAAGTACCCATCAAACCTTTTTTCTCCCATTTCTTTCGGTCTTTTGTTTTAGGATTTCCTCATGTACTATAACTACCCCTTATGTGTTTTTAGTAAAAAAATGCATTCTTGATACTTACAAACATATTTTGATTCCAAGATTCGACTTTGGTCTTGGAATTCTCGTATATTGATTTCAGTTGATTAATTCAGTTATGGCTTTAGTTTTTTATACTTCTTATTAATGTGATTTCATCTATGCTTTCAATCATGAATGTTATCGATTATTTCACACGCATGAGCGACTAAAAACCTATAGCTAGGGTTATGGAAACCCTAGCAAATTGATGAAGAACGAGAAGTGCTATTGTTATTCTAAACTGATACCCATGCATGCATTGTATTACCTTTACTTTAATAGTTATTTTAGCGGTGGTCTATGTTAAGATTCTACCCAAATTATTGCTACTTACTCCAAAAGAGAAGTAATGACTAGAAAAAGATAATTATAATAGTAATTTGAAGTTTAATTGTCGATCCATGCTACTAGGTATTATCAAAGTGAGATGATTAGCTATCATCTAATAAATAAAGACTTAAAAGATAATAGTTAACTGGGATCAAGATAAAGGTTAGTAAGGCGATATCT
Source organism: Capsicum annuum (assembly GCF_002878395.1). Lineage (NCBI taxonomy): Eukaryota > Viridiplantae > Streptophyta > Magnoliopsida > Solanales > Solanaceae > Capsicum > Capsicum annuum. Next base: position 72,443,162 of record NC_061114.1, read on the forward strand.
TGAGACTCAAAAGGTAAAGGGTAAAATCCATCTGCTCATCTAAAAGACCGTAGATGGTACATAAATTATTAGATTCTACATGCATGGTATCAAGTTTGTTCAATAAAGCATAAAAAACCTATAGAGTTGGGAATCTAGGGGGACACAATCCTAGTGTTCACCAATACTAATTACAATTGAAGTTGATATTTTCTCCTAGTTCGATATTGCTGTTCAAATCCCCCTATTTACTTTTCCAGGTTTTTCTATTGATTACAACATTTGAGATCCACAAGTTCTATGTATTCCTTTGGTATTCAACCTCAACCTTTGTTGAGTTACTATATTTGACAGCGAATACAATCACCTTCAGAGTGAAGGTGTAGCATGGGTGTTACCAAATTTTGGTGCCGTTGCTGAAGAATATGTTGTTGAGTTGTGAATTAAAGTTGTTACAATTTTTAGGTCTTTTTGTTTTTGTTCTTAGTTGGGTATACACTGTTTTATGCCTATCATATAAATTAGAGGAAATCCCTTACTCCCATTGAATATGAATTAAGAGAGGATCCTATAGACACCTAGTAGGATGATAGAGCTGAAAAGAGACAATCTTCCTAAAGAAGTTAATAATGATATGCCTCCCCCTCCTCCTGAATGAGTTTAGGACATTGTTAATTGACAAACTAATGAGATTTTAGCTCAAGATAAAAATGTGACAAGGGTAGTAGAAGAAGCTCAACACTTAGCTTTGGAATCAGAGTTATCTGAGCAGAGACAGGTAATTGATCGCCGAGCAGTACTCAATAAAAATTAGAATAAAGTCAGAGGAGGAGGACCTCAAGTGATCCTAGCATATTAGTATGTTCAGCCGTATAAAGATGATGAAAAAGATTTGGGATACATTGAGCCAACAGATACTAGAGCCATTATTTCTCCCGTTTTGCCCTCTGATATCAAGTTCAATATCTCTAGTGCAATGATTTAGCTTTGATACTTAAAGGGTGTGTTTGTGGGGTTTCCTAAAGATGAGGTAAACATGCATCTAGCAAATTTTATTGGGATCTGCACTTCATATACCATACCTGGGGTAGATCAGGAGGCACTTGGACTAAGGTTGTTCCCCTTCTTGCTTACTGGAACATATCTTTATGGCTAAGGGAACTGCCAAGAGGATCGATCACTACATGGAATGAGTTACACAAACAATTCTTGAACTGGTTCTTTCCTACATCTAAGATCTTGTAGCATAATGATGAGATCTATAATTTTAGGTACTACAGTCTGAGTCTATGTATGAGTCTTAGTTCAGGTTCAAGAAAAAGTTAAGTATGGTTCCCAACCATTAAATTTCAGGGACGAACTTATTGGAATCATTCTATGGATGCTTTACCATCAGTTCCAGAGCTATGGTTGACACTATCTTTGGAGGAGCTTTTATGAGATTACACTGGGATGTAGATTTTGATATTCTAGACTAGATCTCTTTTACTAACCGAGGGTGGCAAACTTAGAAGGCAGAGAGAGGTTCTAACACTATTGCCATTAGAGGTGATGATGATTAGAGAGTAGCTAATGATTCTATAGCGTAAGATATTATGCTACTAAGGACTAATCTTGATTTGCTAGAAAAGTAGTTCATGGACGTGAATTCTAAGAAAGTTTATAAAGTAGGAGCACATGGTGCAGCTTTAAAGCCCATAAGTCTGTATTACAATAGGAGGCTAGGTATTCAGATCATCAGTTGGAGGGATTTCGAGCCCACAAAAAAGGAAACCATGGTTGAAACTACAATGATGAGAGATACAGAGACTGTAGTAAGGATAGAGAAGGTGACTGGAAATGGAGAGATTATCCCAAAGAAAAGGGAGACAGGTATATTCCGCCTGGAAAAAGAGATACAAAATCAAGAAGGAAAGAAATGCAGACCAAACTTGTGAAGGATGAAGAAAATTAGGAGAACCACCTTAAAGAGATTAAGGATGACATTTTAGGGTTGATCCTGAAGGTAGAGTCTCATGCCACTTCTATTAAGTAGTTAGCGCACCAGTTCGAGAAAATGTCTGCTATGATCAAACAAAAATAGTCTGTTGCTTTTTGAGAGAAAAAGTTTAGAGTCCACCAACTATAAGTCATTGTCTAGATATCACCACTTATTATGGTACTACTATTGATGATCCCTCTATACCTACTATTAAGAAGTTAAAGATTGATAACATTGAGATCGATGAGATACTTGAGGCAGAGTCTGAGAAGTCGACATGAGGTGATGATAATTTTGAGTATGATAGTGGTGAGGATTGGGTCATCAAGACCAATGATTATGTGCATCCTTATAGTGCGACCCCTTTCTTATCGCTAATAGAAAATAAAAAGTATTCTGGAGAAGTCACCATTCCATACTCTATTGGGCCTTTTAATGTCAAGCAGGTTTTATGTCACTTGGGATTAGGAGAAAATATGATGCCACTAGCTATGTACAAGCTATTAAGGATGGAGGAACTTAAACCTACATCCATAAAACTTTTGATGGCTGACTCATCTATGAAGAAACCAATGGGTGTTTTGTGAGATGTACAAGTAAGGGTGGCAACCCTTATGTTTCCTGCTAATTTCATAATTCTTGATTGTAAGGTAAATTTTTAAGCCCCTATTATATTGGGTAGACCCTTCCTATCCACTGGTAGGGTGTTGATTAATATGGACTTAGGGGAGATCACCTTCAAACTGAATGATGAGCAAATAATTTTTAAGGTGTGTATGATAGTGCAGTAGCCAGATATTATACGAGTGGTATTTACGATTGACACTATTGATGAGGATGTAGCTACAAAGGTTAGTATGCCAGATATACCAGGTGTTAGGGAGAGAATAAAGGTGACGACCACTTCACTACCGATTGTTGCGAGGTGGCAAAATTATATGAGTAGATCCAGCCATGGTTTCAAACTACACTAGAGATGACTGAGGCTAGACTGTATTCTATGCATCGAGCTATGATATTAGAGCTACAAGATGAGTTGCATGCATGAATAGATACTCTTAAAACTCGAGTATCATTCTAATTCAGCAGTATTGAGATATTAGATCTATAAATTATTAGGTAGAAGGAGTACCTACTTAGAGAAAAGGTATGCCCTCTTACTGTGAGCCACATATTAGCCACCCCTCCAGTTATATCCCCAGTTGTTCAGCCATCACTTCTATATGGTCCCATATGCTTTTATTTATTTATGGAGAATTATATGATGGTCCCTGTAGTTTAGACCAAGAGAGAACAAGAAGGGTAATTGCAGACTCCAAATATGCCATATTAGCAAACCCTGAAAAGGGCCACCCATGATTCAACAAAGACTGTATTTTTTGATAGGCAGAGGCATGCTGAGCTAGATGTACTTCTATCTTCTTATAGTGCACTGCCACCACAATGGCCTCTATCAGGGGATATACCCCCGCCTGGAAAGATCATGATAGATGCTTAGTGCATTCCAGGTATTTTCTTACTTTTCTTTGTTTTGTATTATTTTTGTACATTAAGGATAATGCATGATTTTTAAGTTAGGGTGTTGTATACCAAAGCCGCTACAGGTTTTTGTTGATGTGCTTCTTTTTCTGTCGGCCATGGTATGGTTGTAGAAATGACATGTCTAGGTTAAAATTTATGTCGTGTTGTGTCTCATTTTGTATTGTGTTGTGTTTTGTATAATTAGGATATTTTTAAGTATTTAGGGCAGTTGTCATGTTTTTACTGATTTTTGAGAAAAATGATACCCCTAAAAAATTATGTGTTTTAGAACTGTGTGAATGAATATATGTTTGAACATTATGGATCTTATTATGGTATTAGGATTAGGGACATAATAATCATTTGTTAACAATTGCATGAACCAAATAAGTAGTATCTTGTAATATCGGCGCTGTGCTATATGTGCGTGACATGTTACTTAGTTCCCTTTGTGTATTGAATTCAGAACTTTCCCGGTTAGACTTTCATAGGTTGAGGGATAGTCGGTTAGAAAAAGATCATAGGCCATTTTTTATTTTAGTCAACGTTTATTCTAAATGACCTTCCATGTGTGAATTGTATCCCTTGATCCCTGTTTTGAGTCTTATAGCCTATTTTTCTTGTTTCACTATTCACCTTTACATTTATATTACAATGAAGCTATTTTGGCCCTAGTCCTCATTTGATGTTGTTTACCTCAACTCAGACAAAACGCCTAAGTTGAGGGTGGCTATCATAAGGGTGTATAGTGTAAAATGGGTATGAAGAGAGTAAAATAAGAGAAAAAGATAGTAAGGCTGGGTGTGGTAGCAAAAATAAAAAGAAAAAAATAAAAAAATTATGAAAATGTGAAAAAGAAAGAATAAAAGATCACACCCAACCTGAATATGCAATAAAGAATAAAAAGGGGAAATAATAGTGGAATCAAAGAAAATTGGCTAATAAGTGAGACCCCAAGGTTAGTGCGGTGCCAAGAAGGTTTAGTCACTTGATATGTCCATATGTAACATACCAGCCCCCAAGACTACATTAAAAGTTGAGAAAAGTCCGATAGTGATCCTAACTTGACTATATGAAAACTAAGGTAAAGAAAATAAGGGCAAGCCTATGATATTTGATGTACTTTGATTAGAACTTCCCTTCTGAGTGTGAGTGTCTCTTGACTGTCCCTACATTGACATGTATAATTTCATATGAGTGCGTGAGAATTCTTTGTTGTGAGGGTACATGAGTCATATTGCTAGCTATTTGCTTTTTTCGGGTAGCGTAACTTGCACATAAGCGGGGTTTTCTTTTGATAATGTAATGCCATCCTTGATCCCAATGTATCACATTATTGTACTTCATATTTATACACAGTTGGGTTTGAAAAGTGAGGTTGGGGGGGGGGGGGGGGCTGTTGTGTTTTGAGCTTAAAATGTAGATTGATTTCCATGAACAATTTAGATTCTCCTAGTTAAGTGTCATTTTTATTTTGTTCTGTTTTGTTGCCTAAGTACATACAAATATTCTATGTTGAGGGCATTGATGTGCTATAGAAATATAGCACTTTCGAAGATTAAAACTATGAAAATATATGAGTTTCTGAGGTTGTTTTTTTGGATATGATGTGTTTTGGGTATGTTTTCTAGGAAATCCTGTTTTGGATGCTAAGTTCGTGAAAAAGATGAAAAAGGCATTTTTGGTGGCTTATGGGAGAAACTATGGATGTTCGGGACACGTTCGAGCTTGTTTGTGATCAAAGAATCTGTGAGAATTAAAGAAGAGTTGAAAAGATAACTCCCGTCACTTGTTAAGTCAACTGCAGACCACATGTAGCACATGTGGACCGCATGTGGGCAAAGCATATGTCAGAAGTCTAAAATCTCGAGAGCTAACCTGCAGAATTTTTTGATCCAGACACTTGCGATCACCACTTGCGCACACCTTGAAGGCCATAAATACTACCAGCGCCCAGGGTCAAGGCATAAGTAGGGACCATAAGTAGCCACCGACCATTTTTCTCCTATTTCGTTCGGGATTTGGTTTTAGGTTTTTCTCATGTACTATAAATACCCCTATGTGTTTTTAGTAAAAAGATGCACTCTTGATACTTACAAACATATTTTGATTTCAAGATCCGACTTTGGCCTTAGAATTCTCTTGTATTGATTTACTTAATTAATTCAGTTATGGTTTTGGGTTTTTCTACTTCTTATTATTGTGAGTTTATCTATGGTTTCAATCATGAATGTTATTGATTATTTCACAAGCATAAGCAGATAAAAACCTATAGCTAGGGTTGTGAAACTTAGCAAATTACCTAAGAAGAGGAAATGGTGTTGTTATTCTGAACCGATACTCATGCATGCATTGTATTACCTTTACTTTAATAGTTATTTTAGCGGTGGAAAACATTAAGATTCCTCCTAGATTATTGCTAGTTACTCCAAAAGAGGAGTAGTTACTAGGAATATATAATTACAATAATAATTTGAAGTTAAATTATCGATCCATGCTACTAGGTATTGTCTAAGTAAGATGGTTAGCTATCATCTAATAACTAGAGACTCAAAAGATAATATTTAACTAGGATCAAGATAAAAGGTGAAATCCATCTGCTCATCCAAAAAAGTATAGATGGTACATAACTTATCAGATTCGGCATGCAAGGTATTGAGTTGGTTCAAGAAAGCACAATAAGCCTATGGAGTTGAGAAGACAGGGTGAACACAATCCTAGTGTTCACCAATACTGATTACGACCGAAGTTGATATTTTCTACTAGTTTGATATTACTATTCAAACCCACCTATTTACTTTTCCAGGTTTTGCCTATTGATTACAACATCTGAGATCCATAATTCCACATATTCCCTTGGAATTAAACCTAGCCATTGTTAGGTTACTATATTTGACAGTGACCGCAATCATCTTCGGAGTGCAAGTGTATCTTGGACATTACCACACCCCTATCCTTCTTCTATTGTTATACTAGGTGTGAGCCACTCCTTAAAGCTAATAGGCGTCCAAGTTAGAACTTTCAGTTAGGATAAGGCCTATGATCTTCATAACTTTCTAAATACTATTCAAAAACTTCTCTGGATCCTCTTCATGCTTGGACCCATAAGTACACTAGAGGATTCATTTGAGAGAAGTCTTGGACTCTGGCTGCTATCGTATTCACTGTTAGGTTAGCTGGTGCCACAATTCTCTGGTTACTCTATGGGATTAGGGACTAGAATAAGGCTATGAAAGTAGCCCTGAATTCGACTTGGGAGACTTTTCATTTAAAGGGTTTTTGGAGTTAATGGTGGAGCTTGCTGATTCTCAACCTCGTTATCATTCTCACTCCTTCTTCCGTTAGTTCTCTTTGGTGGAATAGTCTGTAAATTTGTAGAGAATAAGTTATAAGAAAGTTTTAATAGAGTGCACACTCTATCTGACGATATAAACATGAAAGAAGTGAAACCTTTCCTAAAACATTTCATAGCTTCTCAGTCACAAGTGTGGCGCGCTTCACACGCATGAATAAAACTATTTAATGTGGATTTTAGACACCCTAGGACACTTTAAACTTGATGCTTTGATACCAAGTATGTTATGTCTAGAGACTACCCCTAGTCATATCACAGTGCTTAGAGTCACAAGTTACCCCAAAATAACCTATGCCTGGCATAACAATAAAAATAGTAAAATTAACTAAAAAATACTTATGTGGACACTAAACTAAATCATGAAATAGTAATAAAAATAAACTCAAAACCAATATTTGAGTTCGAAACCACAAGCTAAAACATGTAACTATGTCTCTAAAAAGCCTCTACTAAGATGAGTTATTGGGAGAATACCCCAACTAACTCTGGTTGTCTCAAACTGAAAAAAATAAAACTAATGACAAATACTATCCCACAAATGATGAGGACTCACCAATTGAGGCTGCTGATGCAGTAGGTGATCATACTAGGCGCAATCCGAATGCTAAGCATCATAACCTATGCACAATCCGAATGCTAAGCATCATAACCTATTGTAGTGCCCCGAGAGTACACCCTGGGTGCCATACAATACTTACAGTCCCAAGGGACCACAAGCTAACCCATGAGCTAGCACCTGCTGTGAGCACTGAAGAATATACTGTTGATAGAAGTCATATGCAGAATTTAACTAAAAAATGCCATAAGGTTTTAAATCATAGTGTTGATTATGTTTGTAAAACAATACTGACCTTATTGATAAAATGGATGATAATAACAACTGAAAACTGATTGACGGTCTGTACTAGTCTGAAAGCCTCTAAACTGTCTGACTATTGAGTTGATGGGACAAGCCCCCAACTAACTCTGTCTCACTAAATAGTTGAATTGTTGATATAGCTGAATGTAAGGTAACTCGTCATCGAAGAATGAGGACTCACCACGGTCACTGTTGTTAATACACTAGAAAGTCTAAGTACGATCGGGAATCTGAGTGCTCGAACCTATCATATAAGACATCATAGTGCAAGAACGAGTATGCGATCAGTACCTTGAATGTAATGGTATGATAAATGAGGTGGGCTGATATGCATGGTTTCATGTACAAGAGTAATTAACTGACTGAATGAATAACATGAAGTACTGAATAAAATGCATGAAATCTATAAATACTGAGAATGCATGACCAAGCATAAACATATTCTGAATAGAATCTATAAGCTGAAATACTGAAATTTGATAACTGAATAACTGATATCTGTATAATATGGTCAAGAAAAATTGAAACTGAATTCTAATTGACTACTGAAACTAAAACTTGGGAGATATCATCTAACCGATATTCCCTAGTCTAAGCTGATTGGGGTCTAACCTGTGACCCCAGCCACTAGTACTAACAATGGATATGGAGTTAGTCCTAACTAGCGGGTGACATCTGAGATCAGTTCTAAACTACCGGGTGATCCCTGAGAGTGTCAGTCCCAAAATAGTGGGTGACGTCTCATAACCTACGTTGGCTACATAGTTCTAGAACTTAGGGAATGCTTCTAAGGACCCAATCTTAACTGACGGGTGATTCCCCATACCTAGGTTCGCTCAGTGCTGAATCCTACTATCAACTGAACTGACACTGATTACGGGACTGAACTAAGTTTAACTAGACAAGTAACTGGTCAAGATGGTTAACTAGCTGAATATGTTCATGAATTATCTGAACTATGCTGTAACTACTAAAATTCTGTAAATAGCTAATTTCTTGGGTATTCATAACCCGCAGAACTTGATAACAATAACAACAGAGACACATGAAATATTTGAAACCATGGAAGGAAATCGCTATTCACAATTATTCACCTAAGCATTTCATCAAACACATAGGGACTAAGACTTTAACATGGGGATGCCTTTTAAACATGAAATGATCACACAATCACATGACCAAATCATAAGATGAGGGTTTTATTCCAAATTTGTATGAACACGATATGGACGCCACAATATTTAAAACATACTATAATGCATTCCATGTTAACTCACTTGAAAACATTAAAAGGGTCATTATTCAAAACTCATTCTTTGCGGCATTTAATCAAATACTTGATATTCGTAGTTTAAGCTAAACATGGGAATAGTGTAAAGTTTGTAGTAATAGCATGATTTCAACACCAACACCACTAATTTTTAATTAAATCAGCGAATAACATTATTTTTGTTGAATTTTAAGGGTGACGATTTTGGATGATATGTCATCACTTAGTTGATGGCCTATCAACTTAGGTCGTCACATGGAGGCTAAAACTGATGGCTCATTGGTTTGGGCTGATGACTTGGCTAATAAGTCGTCACTTTGTTGACAGACTAATATGCTGGCATAAAATGAGTATAACTTTTTGCTCCGATATCGGATTAAGATGAAACCAAATGCGTTGGAAAGAAGATTCAAAGATCTTTCATTTTATATAAGGTAGGACATATAAATCATTATGTACAAGGATTAATGGTTTTTTAAATTTTACCCAAGCTGAATCATTCACTATAACTTAATCAGTAGAAGTGTTCTCAACTCGTATTTGTGTTTGACCTCGACTGATATATAAGGATATTTTCACAATATAGAATTGATAATTACACATATATAGACATAAAATCATTGGTTTTTGGTCTGCATACTTCATAACAACAGTTTGAATTCTAGCCCGAAAATGTGGGTTGCTACAATATCTCCCCCTTGGGAACATTCGTCCTCGAATAAGGCTGGTTAAGCTGAGAACACTGAGGAATTGAGGTTACGTACTGAATACATATGTTGAAAATATCATTACATAATGTGGTCTAAAACATGACACATAAACTGAATATCATAAACTGAACTAATTTCTTGAATGCATGGAATGACAGGAGAATTGTTATAAGGCTGAGACAGAAACGAGAGAGTCAACTTATAAGTAACCACTGCCTCATGCCGGATCTAGTTTCATGAAGAAAAGTTTAGAGGTTTAGGATATGAAAACTCAGGGTATTACAACATCTCCCCCTTTGGGATAGTTTGTTCCCCGAATGATACTGACTTGACTGAATTACTAAGGAAAGACTGAGATGATGCACCGGACACTTATAAACAAAATCATGACTGAATATATGGAATCTAAAACATGATGCATGAACTGAACTATATTCATCAAAGAGACTAATTCGGGGATATGCATGATATAAATCTGAATTTTGTTGGTCATTATATACGTAGCATGAGTACTGGAACTGAACATACTGTAAAGCATGAATACATGAGTCATAAGTTACATGACCTGAGTTGGAGTTCATAAGTTTCATGGAACATGATTTGTACAACTTAGCAAACTGGGACTCATTATACTAAGCAATGAAGCACACATGATTCTTTATGATGTGCAAGAATGTGAAATGTGATCATGGAGCTGACATATAAAGCATGAGTAGGTATCGTGATGATGGAAATACGAAACTCTGGACTGAGATAATAATGGGTTGGTTACCTTCCTCCTCTACTGATGTTCTACAACACATTGACATCACTACTAGAATCTGAGAGACTAACTTGGTTACTTGTTATCATCTCCCCCTTAGCTTAAAGTCATCGTTCTAAGTCTATGAACCACTTAATAAATTCTAAACTTAACTGCCACCACTTTACTCTATAATTCGGGGGTAATAATACCCATAAATGATAAATTCCCTTGAAGGACTGCACCTGAAGTGTAAGACCCATTGCTAATACTTCCTTCTGAGATTTACTCTTAACTTTATATAGCCCTAATAATCATCACATAAAAACTTAAACACTGGCTAACTTAGAATTCTCAACTCTTGTTTCTGTTAGCTCAATCTTTAAAGATTCAAAATTAGACTCTAACACATGCCTGGATATTCCCAAATCTTTAATAACCATACTACTTTCATCATAGCCTACAATCATTATATCCACAACATATGGTTCGAATAAATAAACCTAAATTTTGCATACACTGTTTTAAGCTTACTGATTCACCTTTCATTCAACTAGTCCCATGAAGAATGTTCTGCTCAAATTCAGATAATACTATCCCAACTCTACTATCGTTGCTAGACTTGGCATTTCACACCTCTAATTTTAGATCATATGCTATCATAGGATTTTGAGAAAGAATTTGAAGACATGTCTAACTCCTAAGCACTGAGGTACTATCCCTCCATTCAATGACCGATTCATTCAGAATATAAATCGAACGACTCTATTTCTGAAATCAACTGAAGTAATTTTCTGGGATACTAAAACCGGTTAGTTTCTGTATACCCATCTAGCAAGTTCAACACTCTCACTAAAATTCACCCCGATAATGTCTGTTACTTTCTGGACCCAATCTAGGAATTCCTGCGAATCCTCTTCAGATTTAAATCTCAAAAATAGAGAAGAATTCATTTGGGTAAAGTATCGAATCTTGGCTGCGGTAGTATTGGCCATTTGGTTGGCTGAAACAGCAATTGGCCACTCATTTTGGGCTGCTACAGAGTGAGCTAGAGTAGTGAATGCAGCTTTGAACTCTGTATGAGAAACATGCTCATTCAAGGGATCTTCTTAAATGGGCGAAGGTACGAGCTGATTCGCATTTCTTCTTTCATTGTTCTTTATGGGAGATATTTTCTATAAATGAAAGGAAGAATGAATTAGAAAAGAGAATTTAAATAGAGTTCATGCTCTTTCTCACAACATAAATACTGAAAGAAGGGAAACTTTTCCTAAAATGTCTTATAGCCTCTTGTCCATAAGTGTGGCACGCTTCACATTCATGCACAAAACTCTATTTGACACGGCTTTCAGAACCCCTAGGACTCTTTAAAACTTTAGGCTCTAATACCAAGTTTGTAATGTCCTGAGAGTACACCCTGGATACCATACGGTGCTTATAGTCCTGAGGGACCACAAGCTAACCCATGAGTTGGTACCTGCTGTAAGCACTAAATAATATATTGCTGATGTAAGTCATATATAGAATTTAACTGAAAAACACCATAAGGTTTTAAATCATAGTTTTGATTATGTATGTAAAATAATATTGACCTTACTAATAAAATGGCTAATAATAACAACTGAAAACTCACTGACTGCCTGTACTAGTCTGAAAGCCTCTAAACTATTTGACTATGGATTTGATGGGACAAGCCTCCAACTAACTCTAACTGACTAAATAGTTGAACTACTGACATAGTTGAATGTAAGGTAACTCGTCCTCGAAGGATGAGGACTCACCACGGCTCCTGCTGATGATGCATTGGAAATTCTAAGTACAATCAGGAATTCGGGCATTCAAACCTATGATATAAGACATCATAATGAAAAAAACGAGTATTCTATCAGTACTTTTAATATATTGGTATGCTAAATAAGGTAGGCTAATATGCATGGTTTCATGTACAGGAGTAATTACCTAACTGAATGAATATCATGAAGTACTAACAAAATGCATGAAATTTGTAAATACTGAGAATGCATGACCAAGAATAAATATGTTCTAAATATAATTCATAAACTGAAATACTAAAATCTGATAACTGAATAAGTGATATCTGTATACTATGGTCAAGCAAAACTGAAACTGAATTTTGAACTGAGTATTGAAATTATGGGAGGTATCATCTAATAGGCATACCCCAGTCTGAGCTAATTAGGGTCCAACCTGTGACCCTCGTTAGAAGGGTGCTACTACCATGCCACTGGTACTAGCAATGGTTGTAGAGTCAGTCATAATCTAATGGGTGACCTCTGAGATCAATCCTAAACTAGCAGGTGATCTCTGAGAGTGTCAGTCCTGAATTAGCGGGTGACAACTCATAATCTACACTAGCTACGTAGTTCTGAAACTTAGGGATTGCTTCTAAGGACTCATTCCTAACTGACGAGTGAGCCTCCATCTCTAGGTTTGCTCGGTGCTGAATCCTACTCCCAATTAAACTGGCACTGATTATGGGACTGAACTATGTTTAACTGGACAAGTAACTGATCATGATGGTTCACAAGATGAAATTGCTCATGGTTTATTGAAAATATTCTGTAACTACCGAAATTCTATAAACAGCTAAGTTTTCGGGTATTTATAACCCCAGGACTCAATGACAACAAAGACACATGAAATCTTTGAAACTATGGAAGGAAATCATTGTTCACAATTATTCCTTAAGCATTTCATCAAACACGTTGGGACTAAGACTTTAACATGAGGGAGCCATTTAAAACTGAAAAAAGATCACACAATCACATGACAAAATCATAAGATGAGGGTTTTATTCTGAATTCGTATGAACACGATATGGACGTCACAATATTTAAAACATGTTATAATGCATTCCATGTGAACTCACTTGAAAACATAACAAGGGTTATTATTCAAAACTCATATTTTGAGGCATTTCATCAAACACTTGATATTCGTAGTTTAAGATAAACATGGGAATAGTGTAAAGTTTATAGTAATAGGATGATTTTAACACCAACATCACTAATTTTTAATTAAATCAACAAATAACATTATTCTTACTGAATTTTAAGGGTGACGATTTGGGCTGATAGGTCATCACTTAGTTGACGGCCTATCAACTTAGGTCGTCACTTGGAGGCTGAAACTGATGGCTCACTTGTTTGGGCTGTTGACTTGGTTGATAAGTGGTCACTTAGTTGATGGCTTATCAGCTCAAGTCATCACTTTGTTGACAGACTGGCATGCTGAAGTAAAATGAGCATAACTTTTTGCTTCGATATCAGATTAAGGTGAAACTAAATGCTTTGGAAAGAAGATTCTAAGATATTTCATTTGATATATGGTAGGATACGTAAATCGTTATGTACAAGAATTAATGGTCATTTAAAGTTGACCCAAGCTGAATTATTTACCAAAACTTAACCAATAGAAGTATTTCAACTTGTCTTTGAGTTTGGAGATTTTTATGACCTCGACTGATATATAAGGATATTTCACACTATAAAATTGATCATCACACATATAAAGACATAAAATCATTGGGTGTAGGTTTGCATGATTCATAACAACAGTTTGAATTCTAACCCAAAAATGTGGGGTGTTACACCTAATTATTAGAAAATATAGCGCAAAAAAGTATGTGATCAGTACTTTGAATGTATAGAGTACGTGAGATAAGAAATAACTAATGTAAGCTGAATATAATGCATGTAACACGGTATATTAATACACAAACAAGTAATAAACATGTAATGTCAGATAAACTGAATAATTGAATACAAGTTCCTACAAGTATCTGAATTTGAACAATAAGTTATGGACTAGACTGTGGACTGTGGAAGCTACTAATAACCGATATAGCCAATCTAAGCTAATCGGGATCCAACCTGTAACCTCTGCTGGAAGATCATTTAATACCTTAGCAATGGTATAAACACTAACTGATGTGGCTACTTGTAAGACCCTACAAAAAAATTCTTAGCTTTAATTAGTTCTTTAGGCTTGACAAGGGGTCCCAAACTTAGAATATTATAGCTAAGTGTTAAGACTTAGTGTTATTTTAGCATTCAAAAGTTAGCAATCTTATTTAACGACCTTTACATCCATTAAATGTCGATATTTGAGTTAATTCATGATCTGGAATATCAATAGGTGTTTCCAAATAAGTTTTGGATTTTTCAGACCTCGTTTAGATCATATTTGAGTGCCAAAAATAGTGGGTCGATTCGATCTCAATTCATTGCATCCACCATCACGTCGATAAGATAGTTTTTCCCATCTTTAGTGCAAATTTCAGTGAACTGACATGGACTAAATGTGGAGCATTGGCTATCGCATCGATGCTAATGATGCATCTCGTCAGCCTGTGCGCCGGGTAACATAATTTTCCAGTCTTTAAAAGACTGCGTCCTTGGGGGTATTTGGGTCTTTTTCCATGTCCTTCAGCCCCCAAAACACAAAATTAAGCCCTTTAAAGAGAAATTATACTCATTTATTCTCTAATTTGCTCAAGAACAGAACCCTAGGTATTCAAATTTCAAATCAAGAACTCAAGAACTCACCATTAACTTTTAGAATTCATCAACTAAGGTATGTGAAGTGTTCATCCAAGGGTTCCTTCCATCCTTGGAGTCCAAAAAACTCTTTTAAAATTCATGTAGAGTGATTTCATGATCTCCATGATTTGAATTAAAGTGTATTCATGATTTATTGCAAGATTCATGTAGATTTAATTTATATGTGTAATTTATCATATGAATTCATGTTGAAACTCTTGGAATTACGTAAGTGGAATTGAATCATTATGCCTACATGTTGTTTTAGTATTATATGCATATATTATGCCCCACAAATGTTCGATGAATTGTCCATGTGAGTTGAATAGTGAAATTATATAATGTTAGCATGTATGCAAGTTCATGTCAAGAAAGTGTTTGCTTAAATGCCCAAATGAATGAATGATAACTCAGTAGTTAATTACCATGTCTCAAGATTATGCCATGTGTTTTAAGTTTATGCTATCGGGTCCCGGGGTATTTAATACCCAACAATTTAGCTGCTTGTCTAGAGCTATGGTTAGTCACATAGTAGAATCAGTTAAGTCTCGATCAGTAGAATTCAATCGATTACAGAACGTAGAAAAACTCAGAGAACTTAGATTCAGTCCAGTGTCTTTTCAGTTGGGAGTCGGATTCAGCACCGAGTGAACCAAGGATGGGGACTCACCTGCCAGTAGAGGGTGAAATCCTTAGAAGCAATCTTTACATTCCAGAACTACGTAGCCAGCGTAGGTTGAGACATCAACCTGCCAGTTAAGGGTTGATGAGGTGATGTAGACACGTGATTTTGACCCTCCCCGAGTTTAATATATATATTTTTCGATATTAAATATTTATATTTGGTCTAATATTATTTAAATTCTTATTTTATTTTAATAAATTTTTAGTTAAAAAATAAATTTTATTTTTGAGATGTTTTATTTTTATCTTATTCTATTTTAAAAAATAATAATACCAAAAATTTAAAAATATTTTCTTTTTAAATTTTAAGCAAATAATTATTAGTTTTAGTACTCTTTGAATTATATTTATTTTTAACTATTTCTAAGATTTTATTGAATTTTCTTAAATATAAAAATTAATTACTTATTATTATTATATTATTATTAGTATTATTATTTTATTTTATTTAATTATTATTATCTTTCAAAAAAAAGATTTAAAATTTGAAATTTCTTCTTCTCCTAAACTACCCAACCACCCCCACATTTCTCTCAACCTCCTTAACTCCCTCAACTTCCCAACCTCTCCTACTTACTATATTACACACACAGACAACGACAAAATAAAGGTAGACATAACCAAAAACTTAGACAAAAGGTGAAATAAAATAGAGAAAAAAAAGGCAAAATAGTGAGGCGAGAAGAGGAAAAGTAAGAGAAAATTAAAACATTTTCAATACTTCCTATTGCGATAACACACACACACAAGCCACAAACTGCACGAAAAAAAAGAAGAAGGAAAAGGGTTACAATTAGTTAATGTCGGGTTCTTGTTCGAGTTTTTGAAGATGGTGTTCTTGCTTCTTTTCACGGTTTAATTCATAACGCAGGTTTCTATCAAATTTTGTATTATTAATTTGATAAGTTTTGTTATAAATCAAAGCATGAATGAAGTTATTTCAATGACTTTTTATATTATTTAGTGTGTTTAGTTTTCTATTTGTATGTAATACATGTTTTATGTCTTTATTTGTAATTCGTTTGTTGTTTTCTAAATAATATTAATTAGATTGACTTTAAATTTTAAATGAGATGATTTTTTAAAGTACGTGTTTAGATATGCCAAAAAAAATTGTGTTAGTTGACGTGCAATTAATATGTAAGAGTGCTACAAATTATAACTTAGGATTCATGTATACATGCACTAAAAGTTTTTTAAAAAAGGGAATAAAAGAAAGGAAGTGTAATAATGTACAATTGAAAGTTATTGTATTATTGTTACTATTGTAATTTGTTTGAATAATTGTCTTTGTAATACATTGTTATTTTATAAGTATTTATTTTATCGTTATAGTTTGCATGCATAGTTATTATTATATTATAATGTTATTCTAAAAGTGTGTGTTTGATATAAAAAAAAATGGCATCTTCATGATAAATTTCATCAGTGTTTTTTTTAAAAAAAAATATTCGAATTTGTGATAAAAATTAATAAAAAATATTTGTCTGGCCATAAATTTTTCTAATTAAAGTTAAAGAAAAAAGAAGGGAAATTTCAAAGTTAATTTATTTTTGGTTATAAAAAATAATATTCTTTAATTTATTTTTGCTATAAAAAATACTATTATTTTTATGACTAACTAAAATAGAGAAGATGTGAGACAAAAATGATCTCAAATTTTCAAGAGTCAATCCAATGCAATTTAACGCTAGGTAAATTTTAGACACGTTCAAAACATTTGTCTCAATTAAGAATGCAGCGTACACATCTTTATGAGACATTTTAAATTTAAGGTTGCAATAAATGCACCTTAAAAAAATATTTTTCTAAAATTAATTTTCATCGATTTAATATAAGAGACGTAGACAGCTACTTTTGACATAATAAAAATGAGCGAAATTGGGCCTTAACATAATTTATCTAGAATAGTTTAAGTTAGGTATAAGTTGATAAAAGCGACCGTTCTTGAACCACGGGACTCGAGGGGTGCCTCACACCTTTCCCTCGGTCAACAGAGTTCCTTATTAGGTCTTCAATTTTTGCAGACCAAAAAAGAGTCATTTCCTTTTGATTAAGGATTCAATAAGATGACTTGGAACACCATAACTCAATTCAAGTGGCGACTCTGTAATAAATTAATCCTTATTCAAAACCATCACTTTAATTGGAAAAATACTTCGACTCGAATCCTCCGAGCAAAAAAGAGGTGTGACATCTCTGGCGACTCCGCTGGAGACTAATAAGAAATCGAGCTTTTATATTGACTTATACTTGCTTTAATTATTATTGATATTATGTTTGTTGGCCTTATGTGCTATTTGTCGCTTATTTACTGCTTTGATATTGATTGAACTGTATTATATAATATCTTCTCTTGCGCACCCCCTCTGAGTCTCTGCAATAAGATATAAGGAATGTAGCGCATACATCCTACTTTCTTTTTGAGATAGCCAGAGTGTCAAGGCACCTGGTGAAGGATTATAGTCACACATGTTAGGCGGGGTTCGGATCGACAACGAAGGCGGTGTTGCCCTGCTACCGACAAAGTTGTCCCTCCCCGGCTCAAGTGTCTACTCGGGTAAGCCAGTCTAGATACCTATCCCTATTAGGCTTAAAGCTTAAACTTAGAAGAACTAAAAACTCAGAATCTGGTTATCCCTATTAGGTACCGTTTTATTTGCATCATATGCATTTGACTTAGCGGGACTCGGCACAAGGGTCGGGTCTGTCTATGACAGGTGACCTATTTTTAAAGACCAACATGTGCATCCTACGTGCTCTTTGATATTTGTTTGGAAGGCTTTTTGTTTGTTGACCGGCTTTAGGCAACTTTAAAATACAAGATATTAAATTATTTTCACACTTACTGAAGCATTTTAAAAAAAAAAAAAGAAAAAAATTATTTTTAAAAGAAAGAAATTTTTTTTAAAATATAGTAACATAGTTTTACGGTCTTCATGAACTACGAGGGTCTGATTCTCACATCTTAGTGTGATAAGTAGGAATTCCTTCCCAGGATGTGACCCTATATTTTGAAAATATTATTCGTAGATTTGTTGGGGAATATTTTAAAAATATGATTACTCTCACAATTATTTTTCTAATCTTTAAGTCCAATTTTTATATTGTTATATATCTTAATAGCCCTGAATCTTTAGGGATCATGAGGCTAAGTTTTTACAATATATATACAAAAATCTTAACATCCCTGAACCTTTAGGGGTCTTGAGCCTGAATTTTGTACGACATATACTTCAAGAACTACGCACACCTGATTCTCATTTATTGAGATATGTAGGTAATCCTTAATGGATTCGGTCATCTTTTAAAAAATGGTTGTCTTTCCTTTTAAACTAAAAATGAAAAAAAAAGTTATTTTCAAAAATGAAAAAAAATATTATTTAATAAATAAATAAATTTCTCATTATTCAAAAAAAGAAGAAGAAGAAAAGGTATATTTCTTCGTATCTCCAATTTTTGAGAACTACTCACACCTGATTCTCATCTTAGTGAGATACGTAGGCAACCCTTCTGGGGTTCGGTGATCTCTTTAAAAAAGAAGATAAAAGAAAAAGAGTTTTTGAAAAATATTGCATTCTGACGCCTTTGTTATTTCTTATACAGTTAGTTTAAGGTGGTAGGTTTGTAGTATTTTGGCTAGTCCTCCACATCACACCAAATCTAAAGAAGGTTTAACTGTGTCCAACAAGAATATAGAAAGTGACTTCATGGATCAAACAAAGAGTCATGAAAATGAGAGTTTAAAGAAAGAGAATTTGAGACTAAGGCAACAAATGATGGAAATGTATCGAGCTTGGGCCAGTGGGCATCCTCCTCCTCCGTTCCCCACTATTAAAGATTAGGGCATGTCTTCAAGTGTCAACCTCTTCAAAGCTTTAAGATATCAAAATTTAAGAAACATGATGGACATGAGGATTTTGTGAAGCATTTGGGATGATACCGCAATCGATCAACGAAAATTGAAAAAGCAAAATGCATTTATTGACATGCCAGGGACAAAGCAGAGTTTCAGAGGTCCAATCCACCAATACTGTCAGCCTCAATCCCGAGCTTACATGTTAGATCCACACAACCATATGCAATAAGGTTTCTTTCTCTAAAATCCAAGAAATTCCATTCCACTTCCTCAATATCCTTTAAACAATGCATAGTCGTATGCTCATTTGTCTCTCTATCCACAATGGCGTGCCCCGGACCCTCGACGTAGTCCTCGACACTCACAAATTTACCTAGGAGCCTCTAAATCCAAGTTTTATTCGAGGTCAGAGTTTAAAATGAGGAGAAAGGCAAAGGATAATTTCACACCAATTGGAGAGTCCTATACCAGTTTGTTCCAGACATTAAGGCAATGGGGCATGATTACTCCTATCCCTGGGTATATTCTTGATCCATATTCTAAACCTTTTGATCCTAATGTACGATATGCTTATCATTCTAATATGCAAGGTCACAGTGCTAAAGATTGTCGTATTTTGAAAAGAAAAATAGAGAAAATGATTCAAGAAAAATTGATTATGGTGCAAAACGTTGGCACCTCAACCATCCCATAGAGTTCTTCGCCAGCACATGGTACTACACGACATGTGGGAAACAATGAGTCAAGTATGGGGATCCAAAACTTATTTGTTAAGTGGAATGTGTCTGATTGTGGTGGAAGCTCTAATCATGTTGATATGCAAATCAATGGCTAAGTTGTTAGGCTGAGCAATTGAGAAGTCACCCCTCTCCCTACTAGGAAGAGGTCTAGTAGTTTGTTTTCTTTTCTTTTCTATTACTTGAATTATTTTAGGGTTGTAGTTTTGGACCTATCTTGTCTATTTTCTTATTATTTCTGTTCAAACCCTTCTATCTTTCTGTAAACAAAAATGTGTGTCCCTTTTGTTTTTATTTTCAATATATATTATCTTTTTTTCTTCAAAGGGCTCTTTCTATGGTGATTTTGGTAATATGATAAGCATGTTGAATTTTCAGCCAGATCTTAAAACCCAATCTAATGCTGAAACATTTGATCAAGAATCTAGAGTCGAAAAATAAATGTAAGAAAAATAAGTAAAGTGTTGAGATGTTATGGGGGCCTAGTTACATCCTCACTTGAATGTTTTGAGGCAATCACTTTGAATAAAAAATGATTTGATCTTCAATGAGAAGTTCAACTCAAGCATTTTTGAATGAGATCAACCAGAGGATATATAGTTTCTATTGCCAGAAGAAGCAAAAGGAAGTTAGCTTAAAAAAAGAGTCAGCTGTTGTGAAGAAAGTATAATACAA
Source organism: Capsicum annuum (assembly GCF_002878395.1). Classification (NCBI taxonomy): domain Eukaryota; kingdom Viridiplantae; phylum Streptophyta; class Magnoliopsida; order Solanales; family Solanaceae; genus Capsicum; species Capsicum annuum. Next base: position 72,464,096 of record NC_061114.1, read on the forward strand.
GTAGACCTGTATGGTTTACAAGTTTAAAAGAAGTGACATACGTGCATGTGTTTAGTCACGGTCAATATTGAAAAGATGCGTATGATTTTCATGTTTCATTCCTAGATTGTATATTATGTACTTGCGCTTTTAAGGATTGATATGACGAAGGCATTTTATTCTGCTATCCAAATATTGTGTCATCCTTTGTTATCCCTCTTGAGCTTTTATTTTATTTCTTTTATATCCCTCTTTTGAATTAAAATAGAGTGTGAAAAAATTCAAAAAAAAAAAAAGAAAAGTGTCAAGAAAAAGAATAGAGTCAGAAAAGTGTCAAGAAAAACGGAGCCAAAAACATATCTCTCTCTCTAAAAAAAAGAAAAATAAAAAGAGAGAAAAGTCAAGAAAAAAAATAAAGAAGATCAAGCAAAAGAACAAGATTTCTGAACTATGTTTGACCTGATTCTTGTTATCACAAGATGCGTAGGTAGACCTACTCTGGGGTTCGGTCCAACCAAAAGAAAATTCAAATTACCCAGAATGAAATGAAACTGGGGCAAAATTTATTTTTTTAAAAAAAAAAAAATCGATTCCAAAAGTTGTATGTTTCACCCAATATTATATAAATTTTTGAGCCACATGCATCTCTTTCTTTCTAACGTTTTCCAAAAGCCAAGTTACAACCAAAGAAAGACCTTTAGATCGATCTTTGAGAATGTCAAGGCTAAACATGTTATGGGTGCATGATGTTTCGTATGTTGGACATTATTTTTTTAAAAAAATGAATGAAAAAATAAAAGAGTAACAATGAGAGTCTTATTGATGAAAACCCTTTTAGGCACCATAAGGCGACAGTGAGCTGAAAAAGAAATAAAAATGAGATAGGTGTTGGCAAAAACCCATTGAGGTGCCACTAACCGAAAGAAGATTGTGATCTAGAGGGAGCATATTCAAGATTGATTCTATTTCAAACTCAATAAGTGGACAAGAGTTGTAATAATTAGTGTGGGTAGATCAGGTTGTTTAATTTAAAATGGATGTCATGATTGCTGGAATCGGCTACCACACCCAAATAAGTTTTCTTCTATCATTTTTTTAAAAAAAGATGCCTATTGTTTTTCTCTTTTCTTTTTATTTTTCTATTTTTGATTTTTGGTATCTTTGTCATCAAATAAAAATTATTGTCATTTTTCTCGTGTCTTTGAATCGAGTCAGTGTCATAACAAGTGAGAAAAAATTTTAAAACTGGCTATCAGTTTTTTCAATTGCACAAAGCAAGACAAAAAGCCAACACATGAAAGAGACATGATTGTGAGCCGAAATAAGGTATACAGAAAAGTTTTGTCAACATACGAGTCTGGAAACTCATGGAAATACCGAAGTTTAAAGGGTTTATTTGAGGAGCATGGAAAAGCAAAAATACTGTGTTTGTTTCAGAGTCACTTCTAATAGTTTGAGTTTGGGTCAACAATGCAGCAAGTCGGTGACAGATGCTAATGGTTGGAAGCAAGGTTAAATATGACGAGATCAAGAGTGATTGCCACAGAAGCTAAAGCCATAAACCTGCCATCATGTTTTTGAACTCTCAAGTTTTCTTTGATGAAACAGGAAACATGTTATCTTCAAATTAAGGACATCAGAGAATAAATATCAAAGGCTGCAATGCCTCAGTTCCACAGATGCAGGAAGTAATGTTGCTGCACAGGTTTGATAATAAAATTATGGTAAAAATTCAACCCCTAGGAGACGTACTTCCTAATGTGGATAATTCAAGTTTCATTTGTTAAGTGAAGAAATTCCTAACTTGAACCATCATTCCTATAAGACGTATCTTTTAGCTAATTTATTTCCCTAGATTCCTATAAGACGTACCTTTTCGTCGAGTCATCCCCTTGATTCCTATAAGACGTATCTTTTAGTCAATTCACTCCCCTTGATTCCTATAAGATGTACCTTTTAGTTGAGTCATCCCGTTTGATTCCTATAAGATTTACCCTTTAGTCGAGTCATCCCCTTTGATTCCTATAAGACGTACCTTTTAGTCAAGTCATTCCCTTGATTCCTATAAGACGTACCTTTTAGTGGAGTTATCCCCTTGATTCCTATAAGACGTACCTTTTAGTCGAGTCATCTCCTTGATTCCTATAAGACAAACCTTTCAGTCGAGTCACTCATTGTGATTCCTATAAAACATACCTTTAGTAGAGTCATCCCCTTGATTCCTATAATATGAACCTTTTAGTCGAGTCACTCCCCGTGATTCCTATAAAACGTACCTTTTAGTCGAGTCATTTCCCTTGATTTCTATAAGATGTACCTTTTAGTCAAGTCATCCCCTTGATTCCTATAAGATGGACCTTTTAGTCGAGTCACTCCGCGTGATTCCTATAAGACGTACCTTTTAGTGGAGTCATCCACTTGATTCCTATAAGACATACCTTTTAGTCGAGCCATCCCCTTGATTTCTATAATACGTACCTTTAGTTGAGACATCTCCTTGATTCCTATAAGACGAACCTTTTAGTTGAGTCACTCCCTTGATTCCTATAAGACGTACTTTTTAGTTGAGTCACTTCCTTGATTCCTTCAAGACGTACCTTTTTAGTCGAGTTATTCCTTTGATTCGTATAAGACGTACCTTTTAGTCGATTCATTCCCCTTAATTCCTATAAGACGTACCTTTTAGTCGAGTCATTTCCCTTGATTCCTATAAGAAGAACCTTTTAGTTGAGTCACTCCCCATGATTCCTATAAGATATACCTTTTAGTTAAGTTATCCCCTTGATTCCTATAAGACGAACCTTTTAGTCGAGTCACTCCCCGTGATTCCTCTGAAATGTACCTTTTAGTCGAGTCATCTCCTTGATTCCTATAAGACGAACCTTTTAGTTGAGTCGCTCTCTTGATTCCTATAAGACATATCTTTTAGTTGAGTCACTCCCTTGATTCCTGTAAGACGTACCTTTTAGTAGAGTCATTCCCTTGATTCCTATAAGATGTACCTTTTAGTCGAGTCATTCCCCTTGATTCCTATAAGACGTACCTTTTAGTCGAGTCATCCCCCTTGATTCCTATAAGACGTACCTTTTAGTCAAGTCATTTTCCTTGATTCCTATAAGACGAACCTTTTAGTCGAGTCACTCCCCGTGATTCCTATAAGACATACCTTTTAGTCGAGTCATCCCCTTGATTCCTATAAGGCGTACCTTTTAGTTGAGTCATCCCCTTGATTCCTATAAGACATACATTTTAGTTGAGTCATCCCTCTTGATTCCTATAAGACGTACCTTTTAGTCGAGTCATTTTCTAAATATAAACTGGGGAAAAAATTTTGTTCGTGTTCATAGAATTTTATTTTCTGCTCAGGACCCTCTTGAAAAATGGAAATTTATTTTATACCCAGGACCCTACTGAAGAATGGGATGTTATTTTTCTTTTTTACTGTTTACTTTGACTCCAGGAGCTCGCCTGAAGAATAGGGTGAGGAAAAAGAAAGTCCAGGAGCCTGCCTGAAGAAAAAAGTGAAAAAGTAACAAGTCCGGAGCGGAGCCTGCTTAAAGAATAGGGTGAAGAAGTAACATGTCAGGAGCCTGCTTGAAGAATATGGTGAACATTATTAGTTGCAAGTTCAGGAGCCCGCCTGAAAAATAAGGTGAAGATTTTCAAGTCCAGGCCAGAAGAAAATTTGAAGAATAAATCAATTGTCAAGTTACCCACTAATGCCAAAAGCCAACGATGAGGAACATTTCATGTATCAAGTTCAACTCTGGATAATGACTATCTCACCATTTGAGAAGTCGGGATGATTCAAGTCAAGATTCCAAAAAAGCAGCATAGATAGGATCTTTCACTTGTATCTTTATTTTTTTTTACTATTCAGTTCAATGTAAAAGAAGAATGGCGTGAATCGAAAACTCGATGGAACCTGACTCGAACTCTAACTTACTGTCTCACCATTTTACCTCATTGAACTACATGTGACCTGATTCTCTTAAAATCCGGGATATGTAGGTGGTCGAAAACTAGGACTCGGTCACATCTTTTATTTTACTTTTAGAATAATCGGAGAGTCAAAAATCATCTTTTCGTCTACTTCTTTGTATGAAAACTCTTCGAGATTTCAAACAAAGAGGGGCAAAATGTAGACACGTGATTTTGACCCTCCCCGAGTTTAATAAATATATTTTTCAATATCATTTAAATTCTTATTTTAGTTTAATACATTTTTAGTTAAAAAAAATAAATTTTATTTTTGATATGTTTTATTTTTATTTTATTCTATTTAAAAAAAATAATACAAAAAAATTTAAAAATATTTTCTTTTTAAATTTTAAACAAATAAATTAGTAGTTTTAGTACTCTCTTAATTATATTTATTTTTAGCTATTTCTAAGCTTTTATTGTATTTTCTTAAATATAAAAATTAATTAGTTATTACTATATATTTTTTTATAATTATTATTATTATTATTTTATTTATTATTATTATTGTCTTTTTTTAAAAAAAGGGATTTAAAATTTGAAATTTCTTCTTATCCTAAACTATCCAACTACCCCCACATTTCTCTCAACCCCCTTAACTCCCTCAACTTCCCAACACCTCCTGCACACTATATTACACACACAGACGTGCAATTAATATGTAAGAGTGTTACAAATTATAACTTAGGATTCATGTATACATGCACTAAAAGTTTTTTAAAAAAGGGAATAAAAAAAAAGTTTAATAATGTACAATTGAAAGTTATTGTATTGTTGTTACTGTTGTAATTTGTTTGAAAATTGTCTTTGTAATTCATTGTTATTTTATAAGTATTTATTTTACCGTTATAGTTTGCATGCATAGTTATTATTATATTATAATGTTATTCTAAAAGTGTGTGTTTGATATAAAAAAAAATGGCATCTTCATGATAAATTTCATCAGTGCTTTTTTTTACAAAAAATATTCGAATTTGTGATAAAAATTAATAAGAAATATTTGTCTGGCCATAAATTTTTCTAATTAATGTTAAAGAAAAAAGAAGGGAAATTTCAAAGTTAATTTATTTTTGGTTATAAAAATAATATTCTTTAATTTATTTTTGCTATAAAAAATACTATTATTTTTATGACTAACTAAAATAGAGAAGATGTGAGACAAAAATGATCTCAAATTTTCAAGAGTCAAACCAATGCAATTTAACGCTAGGCAAATTTTAGACACGTTCAAAACATTCGTTCTCGATTAAGAATGTGGCGTACGCATCTTTCTGAGATATTTTAAATTTAAGGATGCAATAATGCACTTTCGAAAAATATTTTTCTAAAATTAATTTTCATCGATTTAATATAAGAGATGTAGACAACTATTTTTGACATAATAAAAATGAGCGTAATTAGGCCTTAACATAATTTATCTAGAATAGTTTAAGTCAGGTATATGTTGATAGAAGTGACCGTGTTTGAACCACGGGACTCGAGAGATGCCTCACACCTTTCCCTCGGTCAACAGAATTCCTTACTCGGTCTTCTGTTTTTACAGACCAACAAAGTCATTTTCTTTTGATTAGGTATTAAATAAGGTGACTTGGAACACCATAACTCAATTCCAAGTGGCGACACTTTAATAAATTAATTGTTATTCAAAATTGTCACTTTAATTGGAAAAACCCTTCGACTCGAATCCTCCGAGCGAAAAAGGGGCATAACAGGTGATCTACCTGCCAGTTGAGGGTACCACCATTCTTGTTCAGAGCACCTACCAAATGAGGGTGACTTAATACTTGTCCTTATTCGTGGCACAGTATTGACACTCTTTCAACTGGGGTTACAGGTTGGACCCCAAATCAATTAGAAAAGGGGCATGTGAGTTAGATGATTACTTCCCACAATCTTAGTTTCAAATTCAGTCTCAGTATGGACCTCAATTCAGTTCCGCAGATTCAGGACTATAAGTCACAATCACTCAGCTTAGTACAGGACTCAGTATAGTTCCACAAAATCAAGACTGTCAGATACAATCATTCAATTACCAGCAATTCAATATTCAGTGTTATAGTGATCTCAGTACAGTTTACATATTCATTCATGTACTCTCATTCAGTCATACTCATGTTATTCAGTTATTATTGTTCATACATGTGAACCCATGCACTTCAGCCTACCTCACTGAGCGTACCAGTACATTCAAAGTACTGACACATGCTTTTCTTTTGTGCTATGATGTCTTATATCATAGGTTCAGATGCACAAGCTTCAGAGCACCCTTAGCAGTTCAGATTTTCAGAAGTCAACATAGTGGTGAGTCCTCATAGTTCAAGGACATGGTTGTTTTCAGTATTATTTTAAGTAGTCAGAGTTAGTTAGGGACTTGTCCCATCAAATCCACAGTTCAGACAGTTTAGAGGTTTTTCAGACTAGAGTATTTTCAGACAGTTGTTCAGTTTTTAGTACTTATATTTAGTTTTGGTATTTTGATACCAAATTCAGATTTCTTTATAGATTTGAACCTTATGTCATATTTTTACGCTTATTTCCATAATTATTATAGTATTTATTACACAGTTATTGCAGCAGGTACCAGCCATAGGTTAGCTTGTGGTCCTTCAGGATTATGAGCACCGTGTAGCATCTGGGGTACAGACTCGGGGTGTGACAAATTTGGTATCAGAGCCTAAGGTTCAACAATATATTAGGAAGTCTAAAAACTGCATTTAGTAGAGTCTTGTGCATGGGTGTATTGCGCACCAAACTTACGGACAGGAGGCTACGGAAAAGTTTCCCTTCTTTCAGTATTCATGTCGTGCGAGTGAGCATGAGCTCCAGTTAAACTTTCAATATAATCTTTTCTCTTTCGTTTATAGAAATATGCCTCCAAAGAGGACTAAGGGAAGAGGAATAGGAGATTAGCCAAAACCCCAGCACGTCCAGCCAGATCCACTGGATGAATATTTCTCCCCACAGTAAGTTCAGAGTAGCTTTCACTACCCTAGCTCATTCTGTGGTAGCCCAGAATGAACGCCCAGCTACAGTTCCAGTCAAACCAGTAGCCAATACTGTTGCTTCCAGGATTTGGGAATTTACCCAAATGAACCCTCCATCGTTTATCGGGTCTAAGTCAAATGAGGACCCTCAGGAATTTCTTGATCAGGTGCAGAATGTTACTGATATTACGGGGGTAACTACTGTTGAGAGAACTGAGTTGGTCACATATCAGTTGCAGGATATGGCTCACTCATGCTTTAAACAGTGCAAAGCAGAGAGGGACATAGATGTAGGGCCTATAAAGTGGGAGAAGTTTGCCACTACTTTTCTGGATAGGTTCTTTCCACTGAAGTTGACAAAAATAAAGGTTTGGGAATTTATCAATCTGAAGAAGGGCAATATGACAGTGAAAGAGTCTTTTCTCAAGTTGACTTAATTAGCTAGATATGCTTATCATGTGGTGACAAACAGCAGATCTCAAATGAGTAAGTTTGTGTTAGGGGTGTCTAGCAGCGTGGTTAAGTAGCGTATGATTGCATTGCTTATTAAGGAGATAGACATGTCCAGGATCATGGTCCATGCTCAACAGATAGAAGAGGCCAAGAATAAAGAAAAAGAGAGGAAGAGCAAGAGAGTGAGAATAGGTAGTTTTAATTTCTCTCTGCCTAAGTCAGAGAGTGGGAATCGTCCTCAGTTTCATCCAAAATCTTTAGCCCCAGCTCCGTCCTTAGCTAGTGCTCCTATGCCAAAATTTAGAGACGGCAATAGGGATAGGGCACCAGGCCCTAAACCCCAGGGCAGTATCAGCAGTGCTTGAACCAATCTCATTTGTCAGAAGTATGGCAGAAACCACCAGGGTATCTGTAGAGTGGGTAGTCATGTGTGTTTTGGGTATGGCAAGCTAGGCCACAGAGTCAGATATTGTACCCTATCAGGTTCTTAGGGTCAGAATAACTGTCCCCCAGCTCAGTCCGATTGCTCGAATTAACAAGGTGCCACTTTCAGTGCCACCAGTGGGTAGCGCCTAAATAGACTCTATGCTCTTCAATCCCAACAGGATCAGGAGAGGTCTCCTGATGTGGTCACTAGTACGTTACAAGTTTTCCATTTGCATGTTTATACTTTGCTATATTAGGGAGCTTCTTTGTCCTTTGTTACTCCTTATATACCTATTGGTTTCAGAGTTAGTCCTGAAATCCTAGTAGATCCTTTCTCAGTCTCTACCCCAGTAGGTAAATCTATCATAGCCCGATGGGTATATAGGAACTGTCCGATTATGATATCTCAAAAAATCACTTCAGCAGACATTCAAATTAGAGATAACTGATTTTGATGTCATTCTCGGCAGGAATTGGCTTCATTCCTGCTATGCCTCAGTTGACTGCAAAAATAGAATTGTCAAGTTTCAATTTTTGATGAACCCATCCTAGAGTGGAGGGGTAGTACTTCAGCACTTAAGGGACAACTTATTTCTTACCTTCGGGCTAGAAAACTTATATCTAAGGTATGTGTCTACCATCTTATTCGAGTACAAGACTCTAGTTCTGAAACCCCTACTCTTCAGTTAGTGTCAGTAGTATGTGAATTCTCAGATGTGTTTCCCGATGATCTTCCTGGAGTTCCTCCCAAAAGGGAAATTAATTTTGGAATTGATCTTTTTCTAGATACTCAACCCATATCTATCACGCCATACAAAATTGCTCCAGCAGAACTCTGAGAATTAAAAGAACAGTTAAAGGATCTCCTACATAAAGGATTCATCAAACCTAGTGCATTCTCATGGGGTGCGCCAGTTTTATTCGTGCGTAAGAAAGATGGTTCCCTCAGAATGTGTATTGACTATCGTCAGTTAAATAAAGTCATGGTCAAGAACAAATATCCACTCCCCAGAATCAATAACATTTTTGACCAACTTCAGGGTGCCAACTATTTCTCTAAGATAGACTTCAGATCAGGCTATCGTCAGCTCAGAGTCAGGGAGTATGACATCCCAAAAATAGCTTTCAAAACTTGTTATGGTCACTTCAAATTCTTAGTCATGTCCTTTGGTCTTACCAATGCCCCAGCAACTTTTATGTACTTAATGAACCCTGTATTCAAGTAGTACTTGGACATGTTTGTCATAGTCTTCATAGCCGTCTACTCTCATAGTGAACATGATCAGGAAGACTATCTCAAAATAGTATTACAGACTTTTAAAAATCATCAGTTATTTGCCAAATTCAATAAGTGCAAATATTAGCTAAGGTCTTAGCTTTCCTCGACCATATAATTTCCTATGATGGCATTAGAGTTGATCCTCAAAAGACTGAAGTCATGAGAAACTGGCCCAGGACCATCTCTCCATTAGATATCAGGAGTTTATTGGGTTTGGATGGCTATTATCGATGGTTCATTAAGGGATTTTCGTCTATTCCATCCCTTATGTCCAGATTGACTCAGAAGAAAGTCAAATTCCAGTGGTCAAATTCTTGTGAGAAGAGTTTTTAGGATTTTAAAACTTGACTCACTACAGCTCTAGTTTTAACCTTACTAGATGGTTCAGATGGCTTTGTGGTGTATTGTGATGCCTCTAGAGTTGACTTGGGGTGTGTTCTGATGCAGAAAGGTAAGGTCATAGCCTATACCTCTAGGCATCTTAAACCCCATAAGAAGAACTACCTAATCATGATCTTGAGTTAGCAGCAGTGGTGTTAGCCTTAAAGATTTGGAGGCACTATTTGTATGGTGTGCACGTTCATATGTTCACTGACCATAAGAGCCTGCAGTAGGTATTTTCTCATAAAGACCCAAACCTCTGCCAGAGAAGGTGGTTGGAGTTATTGAAAGACTATAACATGAGTGTTTTGTATCATCCGGGCAAGGCCAATGTAGTGGCCGACACTCTCAGTAGAATATCTATGCGTAGTATTACTCATGTCGAGGATAGTAAGAAGAAGTTAGCTCAAGAAATTCATCAGCCAGCCCAACTAGGTGTCTACTTGGTCGATTCTATAGAAGGTAGTATATAGGTGAGGAGTAGTTTAGAATCATCCCTAGTTTTTGAAGTAAAGGAAAAGCAAGATAGAGATCCCAGTCTGGTCAAATTGAAAGAATTAGTCAGAGATCAGAAAGTAAAGGTCTTCTCCTAAGGGGGAGATGGTGTTTTGCATTGTCAGAGTCGACTATATGTGCCAGGGGTAAATGATTTGAGGCAGCAAATTCTTACAGAAGCGCATGGTGCGTGCTACTCTATTCATCCAGGGGCCTCTAAGATGTACCATGATTTATGAGAGATCTATTGGTGGAGTAGGATGAAGAGAGATATTGTAGATTTTGTGACTAAGTGCTCAATATGCCAGTAGGTTAAGATTGAGCATCAGAAGCCTAGTGGGTTCATGTTGGAGTTCAGCATTCCAACCTGGAAATAAAAAGAAGTGAACATGGACTTTATGATGGGTTTACCTTGTACTTGTCATCAGCATAATTCAATTTGGATCATTGAAGGCAGGATGACCAAATCAGCTCAGTTCCTACCAGTCCATACCTCTTACTCAGTCGAGGATTATGCCAAACTCTTTACCAGAGAGTTGGTTAGATTGTAAGGTGTTCCATTATCCATCATCTCAGATAGAGGTACCTAGTTTACCTTATTTCTAGGAAGCATTCCAAAAGAGTCTTGGTACCCGAGTTCACCTCAGTACAGCCTTTCATCCTCAGACTGATGGTCAAGCAGAAAGGACCATTCATACTTGAGAGGATATGCTGCGAGCATGTGCGATAGACTTTAAAGGTAGTTGGGATGACCACTTACCTTTTCTTGAGTTCTCATATAATAAAAATTATCATTTCAGTATTTAAATGGCTCCATTTAAGACGCTTTATGGGAGAAGGTGTAGATCTCTAATTGGTTGGTTTGAAGTGTGTGAGGCCGCAGTGGTAGGGCCTGACTTGGTATTCATACCTTAGAGAAAATCCAAATGATCAGGGAAAGACTTAAGACAGCTCAGAGCCAGAAGAAATCCTACGCAAACGTGCGTAGAAAATATCTCGAGTTTGAGATTAGTGACTATGTGTACTTAAAGATCTCTCCTATGAAACGAGTGAAATGGTTTAGCAAGAAGGGGAAACTCAGTTCTTGATATGTCAGTCCTTACCAAATTCTCAACCATTTTGAAAAGGTAGCTTACGAGTTTGAGTTACCTTCAGATCTATCTTTAGTCCATCCAGTGTTTCACGTCTCCTTGCTAAAGAAATGCATAAGTGACCCATTCACCCATAATCCCCATAGAGGGCATAGATGTTCAGAACAGCCTCTCTTATGAAGAGATTCCAGTCGAAATCCTTGATTATCAGATTCGCAACTGAGGAACAAAGAAGTCCTTCTAGTCAAAGTTCTTTGGTGGAATCATTCCATTGAGGAAGCTACTTGGGAAGTAGATGCAGATATGCGGACCAAGTATCCTCACCTTTTCTCTGCAAACTCAGATTCAACTCAAGGTAATAGTTTTTCTTAAGCTTATTTAGTTTCATGTTCAGATTTCAGTTACAAACTTAGAATCAGTTACCATTGTATGTTCCGTCATATATTCATGAGTCAGTTCAGTCATGTATTCATGCATCAGATATGCATATTCAGTATGATAATTTAGTGTATCGGTGATCTCAGTCATAAAACCATACTTTATTTGTGCATCCCCAGTGTCTAAGTCCAGTCTCTCAGTATTCTCATTCTCAGCAGTCTAATTCGAGAATGAATATTCTCAAGGGAGAGATAATATAAGACCCCACGAAAAAATTCTTAGCTTAAATCAGTCCTTTAGGTTTGACCAGGGGTCCCAGACTTAGAATATTTTAGCTAAGTATTCATACTTAATATTATTTTAGCCTTCGAAAGTTGGCAATCTTATTTTGTGACCTTTACGTCTAGTAAATGATGATATTTGAGTTAATTCATAATTAGGAATGTCATTTCAGACAAGTTTCAAAATTTTTAGACCTCGTTTAGATCATGTTTGAGTCCCCAAAATAGTGGGTCGATGCGATCTTGAAGTGTCATGTTGACCATCGCGTCAATAAAATAGTTTTTCCCAGCTTCAGTGCAAAATCAAGTGAACCGACACGTACTCAACGTGGTACGTTGTCTATTGCGACGATGCCAACGATGCGGCGTGTCGGCTAGCGGGTCGGGTATCATAGTTTTTTAGTCATTAAAAGACCGCATCCTTGGGGGTATTTGGGTTTTTTTCGATGTCCGTCATCCCCCCAAAACATGAAATAAAGTCCTTTATAGAGCAAATATACTCATTCATTCTCCAATTTGCTCAAGAACAGAACCATAGGTGTTCAAATTTTGAATCAAGAACTCACTATTAACTTTCAAGAATTCATCAACTAAGGTATGTGAAGTGTTCATCCAAGGGTTCCTTCCACACTTGGATTCCAAGAAACTCTTTTAAAGTTCATGTAAAGTGATTTCATGATCTCCATGATTTGAATTAAAGTGTATTCATGATTTATTGCTAGATTCATGTAGAGTTAATTGATATGTGTGATTTATCATATGAATTCATGTTGAAACTTTTGGAATTATGTAAGTCGAATTGAATCACGATGCCTACATATTGTTTTTGTATTATATGCATATATTATGCCCCACAAATGTTCGATGAATTGTCCATGTGAGTTGAATAGTGAAATTATATAATGTTAGCATGTATGCAAGTTCATGTCATGCAAGTGTTTGCTTAAATGCCCAAATGAATGAATGATGACTCAGTAGTTAATTACCATATCTCAATATTATGCCATTTCTTTTAAGTTTATGCTATTGGATCCTGGGGTATTTAATACCCAACAATTTAACTGCTTGTCTAGAGCCATAGTTAGTCATAGAGTAGAATCAGTCATGTCTCGATCAGTAGAATTCAGTCAGTTACAGAATGTAGAAAAACTCAGTGAACTCGGATTCAGTCCAGTGTCTATTCAGTTGGGAGTAGGATTCAGCACTGAGTGAACCTAAGGATGGGAACTCACCTACCAGTAGAGGGTGAAATCCTTAGAAGCAGTCCTTGCATTCCAAAACTACGTAGCCAGCGTAGGTTGAGACATCAACCTATCAGTTGAGGGTTGATAAGGTAATCTACCTACCAATTGAGGGTACTACCATTCTCATTTAGAATACCTGCCAGATGAGGGTGACTCAGCATTTGTCCTTACCCGTGGCACGGTATTGACACCCTTCTAACTGGGGTTATAGGTTGGACCCCAAATAAGTTAGAAAAGGGGCATGTCGGTTAGATAATTACTTCCCACAGTCTCAGTTTCATATTCTGTCTCAGTATGGAACTCAGTTTAGTTTCACAGATTCAAAACTGTCAGGCACAGTCTCTCAGCTCAGTATGGGACTTAATATAGTTCCACAGAATCAATACTATTAGATACAGTCATTCAATAACCAGTAATCCATTATTCAGTGTTATGGTGATCTTAGTACAATTCACATATTCATGCACGTACTCTCATTCAGTCATACTCATGTTATTCAGTTATTATTATTCATCCATGTGAACCCATGTACTTCAGCCTACCTCACTGAGCATACCAGTACATTCAAAGTACTGACGCATGCTTTTATTTTGTGCTATGATGTCTTATATCATAAGTTCAGACGTACGGGCTCCGGAGCACCCTTAGCAGTTTATATTTTCAGCAGTCAGCAAAGTGGTGAGTCCTCATAGTTCGAGGACATGGTTGTTTTCAGTATTTCAGTATTATTTTTAGTAGTCGGAGTTAGTTATGGACTTATCCCATCAACTCCACAGTTCAGACAGTTTAGAGGCTTTTCATATTAGAGTATTTTCAGACAGTTGTTCAATTTTTCGTACTTATATTCAGTTTTGGTATTTTGGTACCGCATTCAGATTTACTTATAGATTTGAATCTTATGGTATATTTTTTTTCTTATTTCCACAATTATTACAGTATTTATTAGATAGTTATTGTAGCAGGTACCAGTCATGGGTTAGTTTGTGGTCCTTTGGGATTATGAGCACCGTGTAGCATTCGGGGTACAAACTCGGGCTGTTACACTACTAATAACCGACATATCTCAATCTTAGCTAATCGGGGTCCAACCTATAACCCCAACGGAAAGGGTATTTGATACAATCCCAAGGGTACGAATAATAACAATTGTAGATCTACTAAGCTGATGTACAAAAGGACTAAGATGACAAGTCTAGTCTAATGGGTAACCCTTTAGAACCTTTGATGGCACTGTAGTTTTGGGATTTAGGGACTTCTACTAAAGGTCTCAGCCTAACTGATGGGAGAGTCTTCTTTCCTGTGTTCGCTCGGTGCTAAGTACTAGTCCAAACTGAATGACATTGATAACTGCAATGCTTAATAATAATAAGAATCTGAAGACTGAAAATAAATGCATAATTTGAAAGTATTCAAAATATGTAAGCCGGAGGATATAGTACTCAAAATTATATACATGCAATCCTAGGTCATAGGGTGTTCATAACTCTCTATCTCTGAAGAATGCAACTACTATACCAATTTCATAATTTGAGTGAAATTAAGGAATTTAATAACTCAAGGCCAAATTTATGGATTTCACAATGTAATTAGGGTTTGTGATCATGGAAATGTAATAACACCGAAATTCATGGTATAACATGGATTACAACTCAATAACACCAAGGGGCTGAGATATCAAGGAACTTGACAATATCCATGAACCCTAAATTGAGAAAAAAGAACTGAAATTAATAATTGTGTTAACTTTAGGACTCAATGGGTGAAAGGAGACCCATTGATAAAATCACACATACCTGGAGATGAGAGCCCTAAAGAATTCATTAAAACTGGAAGCCTGAAGAAGATAAACCCTACCTCTGCCTTGGGGAAAGAAATTGCCACTTTTTTCTATTTAAAACTAAGTTTTGGATGTTTTTATGAGTAATGAGGACTTAGGGTAATGTTCACCTCAATAATCATCCTTGAAATATCCCAAACAATGGAGTTTAGATATTAAGAGTTGGAAAAGACCGATGTTCCCCTCTAAATTCATTACTGGAAGTTGTTGGAAGGGACGTACGAGACCTTCCAACGATCATGGGACCAATCTACTATCGTGGGTTGTACGTATGCTTAGGATCTAGATGAGATATCTATAAACATGATTAGACGACCCTTGGTACGATCGTGGAATATACCTACGGTTTTACCTTGGTTCATATATTTGAAGGTTCACTCAAAATCATCTGTGGGACTCACGATCGTAGTTTTCCCTCGTGGTTGGAAGGTATACTTGTAAGCTTTCAGATGTTGGGTTTGTCTCCATCGGGCGATACCATTGTATGGTTATATAATGTAACCATGATCTTGGTTGGCTTGTGACATCTCACTGCAGGATAATGCTTCACTAAAATGGCCATAATATTTCACCCTGATATTGGATTTAAGACAAAACTAGATGTGTTGAAAAGATAATTCAAATATTTATCATTTTATGGGTATTGAGCTCAAAGATTTTTCATAATATAGAGGTTATGCTCATTTAAAGTTGATTATTTCTCAAGGAATCAATCGGTAAGGAGGGTTTTGGCTTGGTTACAGGATAAGAGGTTCTTGTGGCTTTGGTACACGACCATATTCCTTCTTGTACTATTAAAACTTGATGTTTAATCCAATACATACTTGAAGCATGGTTATAGCCTTCGTTTGAATTTTTTGGGTATTACAACATGCCAATGCAACTCTGAAGACAACAGCTAAAACATTCTTAGAATTAACTTGTGCTACTATCCTCTCTGTCTCTTCGAGCCTAGGCAAAACAGTTTTGGTAAAAGCTTGCCAAGCTAGTACTCTGTTTCATATTGTGGAAGTATAACTACATTCAAAGAATAGATAATCAACACTCTCATGTGCTAGTTCACATAAAGGACACAAAAGGCTCACATCCAAACCCAAAGAACTAAGTTTGTCTTTGGTATAGAGGTTATGATGGATAGCCAAAAAAGATGAAGACCCACTTAAGCATTGTCAAGTTGTTACAATGCATTTTCCTCCATGCTACTATGGGGCAATCTCCTTGTGACTTAAGGTACATGTTTTTTTTAGAGAAAATGATCCAGTAGGTTTACCTATGATGCACAGAATCCCACATCAACTAAATACTTTTTGACTCTAAAGGTCTTCGTAAGTATCTAGGATGCTTACTTGAGTAGTGCATTCCATATGTCATTACCATTGCCCATAATAAGTGTATACCAACAACACCCACAATTTATCCTCTTTGCAACAGAGGTTCCATAATAATTTGCATATAGCAGCAACATTCTAAGTTTTCAGATGCATAAAGTTGAGCCCATCTGAGGTCTTAGGCAAAAAAAGGTTTCCCAAGCCACTGGAGACTTATTTGATACCTTATGGGACCTTGTTTAAACGTCTACATATTGAGTTTATCTCTTTAATCATCTTTTTAGGAAGAACAATTTGAGACCAGTATGCTTGCATTGAGGAAAACACTACCTTATTATCTACAAACGACGACCAACATAAGATGGAAATTTTCTAATCCATGAGGGGACTCTGCCAATAATCTTATATAGAAAAGGTTGACACTAAACAATAGACATCTTTTTAGTACTCAGGGGGACACTTAAGTACCTAATAGGGAAGTTGCCATAGGAGAATCCGAGTCTATTAAAGATAGCATTATGAACATCCAAATCAACACCAACAAAATAATGGAGTTCTTATCAACATAAGCCACCAACCTAGAGACTCTGGAAAAGTTTGTTAAGCATTCAAACAATTTTTCTACAAAAGGCATATCACCTCTACAAAATAGTAAAAGATTATCTGCAAACCCCAATTGAGTAATATTCAACTTTGTACATTTGGGAAGAAATTTAAACAAAGGGTTCTACCTGAAGAGTCTTAAATTGTCTAGTAAAGAATTCCATAACAAGGACAAATAAATAAGGAAATATCGGGTCCCGTGTCTAAGATCTCTCTTAGCAGGAAAAGGTTTGGACATTTGACCACTAATGTTGATGGAGAAGGTAATAGTGGTGAGAAAAATTATAATCCTTTATATAAATAAAGAAGGGAATATTGAGGAAATGTAGAACCTACTCAAGAAAAGGCCATTCCATAGTTTCACAAGTCCTCTAACCAACTAACCAACTCATGACCTAATATTGAGCTGTCAATAATAACCCTCCGAAGAACAAATACTAATTGACATTGATCCACCAGTGGATCCATTACTCTTTGTAGTATATTAGTAGGAGTTTTTGAGATTATCTTATATAGCACTGAACAACAGGAGATTGGCCTAAAGTCTTTAACAGTGATGGGTTGCTTGACTTTCGGTTTGATAGTTGCACTAGTACAATTAACAGCTTGCAACATCTGTCCAGTATGAAAAAAAATTAAGCACAACTTCAGTACCTCATCTCTTATGAAGTTTCATGTCTTTTTGAAAAAGAAAGCATTAAAACGATCCAACCCCGGGGATTTTATGCTATCAATGGATTGCAAAGCTTCAAATACTTCCTCCTTTATCACAAGTCAAATAAGTTGTAATTGTTGGCTCCTGTTAAGAAAATATCCACCATTCATTGCATTTGGATATATAGTTGGCAGTTACTGAGTTGGTGTACCCAACAATTGCATATAAAACTATAGCATTTCATCTTGTATCTCCTTCTAGTATGAGTCCGATCCCTAGAAGCCTTCTTGAGTGATTTTGTAATGGGCTTCTCTATTTTTTAAATTAGCAGTATTTGAGTCAATGCTATTTTATTTTTGCAACAAGCTAAATTTCTTATTAATGTTTTTTCCATTTTTAATTCTTCTCTATATTTTTCACATAAGTTTCTATACCATTGTTGTAAATATTTTATTCTTGCTCCTAACGTATCTACTATTTTTAAATTTAAATGCAAAAACTATAACATATAATTACCCAATACCCAATAAGATATTAAAAATAAGACAAATCCAAGAATATAATTATTTTAGCAAATTTGATTGTAAATCAGGATTTTACCACCTAAAGCTAGAAGAAGAATCTAAAGAATTAACCGCATTTACGGTACCACAAGGATTTTATGAATGGAATGTATTACCATTTGGATATAAAAATGCACCAGGTAGATACCAACATTTTATGGATAATTATTTTAAACAATTATCTAATTGTATAGTATACATAGATGATATATTATTATATACAAAAACCAAAGAAGAACATTTAAAATTATTAGAACAGTTCACAGATATAATAGAAAAATCAGGAATAAGTCTAAGCAAAAAGAAAGCTGAAATTATGAAAAACCAGATAGAATTTTTAGGAATACAAATAGATAAAAGTGGAGTAAAAATGCAGCAACACATAGTACAAAAAATAATAAATTCTAAAGAAGAATTAAATACAAAAAAGAAATTACAATCATTTTTAGGATTAGTAAACCAAGTAAGAGAATATATTCCAAAATTAGCAGAAACCTTAAAACCACTACAGAAAAAATTAAAAAAGGATATAGAATATAACTATGATGAAAAAGATAAAAAACAAGTTCAAAAAATAAAATTACTTTGTAAGGAATTACCAAAATTGCAATTTCCAGATGAAAATAGAAAATTTATATATATAGTAGAAGCAGATGCAAGTGAATATAGTTACGGAGGAGTACTTAAATATCGATATGAAGCAGAAAAAATAGAACACCATTGTAGATACTACTCAGGTACGTTCAACGAGACAGAAATAAAATGGGAAATAAATAGGAAAGAATTATGTTCATTATATAAATGTTTATTAGCATTTGAGCCATATATTGTATATAACAAATTTATTGTACGAACAGATAATACACAGGTACGTTGGTGGCTAACAAAGAAAATACAAAATTCAGTTACAACAAAAGAAATTCGAAGACTAGTTTTAAATATATTGAATTTCACATTTACAATTGAAGTGATCAGTACTAACAAAAATGTTATTACAGATTACATATCAAGACAAAGCTACACAGACTGAAATAGTAGAGGAAGATACTCTAGAAAAAATACTTAACACCCTAACTACGCTTTCAATGAAAGTGGACAGTATGGGTAATGAGATAGAAAAGCTAAAGACTAATGAAGATAAACTGAAGTCTATAGCTACAAATCAGCTAACTCAGCAGTGTGCAGAGCTATGTCGATCGGAAGACATTAAAAATCCAGAGCTAGAAGGAGACGTTGGGACACTCCATAAAACCCATAACATTTATCAATCTACTTCTGCAGGTACAAGCAAAGGAGTTAATAGGCCAAGATACCAGAATGCAAATATGAATAAAATATTTGAAAAACCATTTACCCCAAAAGCACAAAAAGACCATTTATTCATACCCCCACAAGTTAACACATACCGAGACAGCCTAAACCAAGACAAGAAAATATACAACTACACAGCCCAAAAATACATAGAAAATATATACAGAGTCCAAACCTTTCTAAACCATAACCCTAGAGCTACAGATATCAAAGAACCAAATACCAATTATATAACCCAAAAATTACAAGGATACAATAAACTGATAGCACTACCCAAAACTAACCCAATCCTAGTTAAAACCTGTTTTGACTATGGACTACTAAATACCATATACACCCAAGACGGAGAAGAGCTAACAGCTATGGAGGAATTATACAAGATATTCACTACCTATAAAAGAATAACAAAAGGAAATTTATTTTATATAAAGTGTTATACTGCACCAGCAGAGATATTATATGATGAGATAAAACCAGTGATACAAGTTGTAAAGATAGGACTGACAAGAGATATGATTATACCAGAAGATATATCGCAACAACCAGAGATACCTAGAATCGAGATACCAGATTTTTATGCAAACAAAAGACTTATTGGACTAGCTACGATCATACAAGAACTAGCAAATAACTACGCTAACGGAAATCCAATATGGAGCTACTATTCAAGAGATCACCAAATGATATATTCAAATTCAAAAGAACTAAGACAAGCAGATATGGAAGACGTAAGACAATGGATATTGACGCTACTTAACCCAGAAAAACAATCTACCGCGAGAGCAATAAAAAAGGGATTTATTTCAGACGGATTGCTAACAAGATACTGTAAAATAATTGGACATAAATATCCAGACCACCAATGTTCGAGGTGCAATGGAGAAGATAATATTATTCCAGAGGTACATCTAGAATAAAGAAGATAAAATGCCAGCTGGAAAGATAAGATAAAGAGCAATAATGGAGCAGATACAGAGCAATAATGGGGCAGATAAAGAGCAATAATGGAGCAGATACGACAAAATCAACGGAGACAAGATACTGTACAAAGACAGAATTATTATTAATGTAGCAAAAGTCTTACTTGTAATAGTAGAACATTAATTAAGATGTAGAAAAACTTTACGTAAAAGTTAGAATAGTTAAGAAAAGATAGAATAGGATAGGCCTTATGGCCACCATTTTTGACTTTTTTGGTTTTAGTTTCAGAAAGTAGGAAACATGTAAATTGTAAACTTTTCTCGTTCTATAAATACAGAGGCAGAAGACATTGCAAAAAGCAAGCCTTCATGCGTTGAAGCACTTTACTCTCTCCAATCCACAAAAAAAAAAAAATATTACTCAGTTAATTAGATAAACATATTCCAATGGAAAAAGCTATGGAACAACAAAACTCAGAAACATCAAAGCTACCGGAACAGGTATATCTATTTATAATTATGAATAGCTAATTTCATAATTCCCAACAATCATGATATGATAAAATAAATTCATATTAGTTACTTTATAGTAGAATTATTCGAAGAATAATATGTTAAGAAGTTAATTAACAAAGAGGAAACGGAGAAATATCCCTAAGGACTATGCTATCCTAAAGGTGAAACCAATGAGGCAAGAAGCCGTGGCGGGGAGTAACCAGAGTAGAGGCGCTGTTTAAGGGAAAAAGTATTCGGATTACCATGTTAATAGTGACGGAAGAACATATTATTTAAGAATAATCTAGTATATAGTAAGCTAAGATGACTATATTTTATGTGCATGGTTGAAGGAAATATTTTGAAAAAAGTAATTTTATGAAAATGAATGATAATATATCTGATGTGATGGTAGATAAATTCAAGATACTTATTTTGTATGCACTTAGAAATATAAAAGTAGCAGATATAAGAAAAATAATATTAGAAAAAGCTTTTGGAAAATATTACACGACTAGAATAAATTATATACCACAACTACCTAACTACTCTTATAAATACTTACGATGATAAAATTTTTAGAAAAAGATATAAAAAATATGCAGTTACTAGAAAAACAGATAAAAATAAAGATAGATAAATACATGGAAAACAAAGATATAAAATTTCTTAATAGAAATATGCAAAAACTACTAAGGCTAAAACAAACAACTACAAAATATTATAATTTTAAAAAATAGATCATTTAGATTATCTTAAAGTTTTAATATTATATATACTTAAAAACATAGAAATTATAGATATTAAGAAGATAATATTAACAAAAGTAATAAACTATGAAATTGAAACTATAAATTATCTAGAACAGTTATACGAAGAAATTTACCCAGAAGGATATTATTCGGATTAAAAAATGTTAGAATATATTAGAAAAACAAGAGAAAATCAAGAAAATCTAAATAATGAAATTAATTATAGAAACCGAATTAAGAAAATAATGGAAGACCTAAAAGAAAAATTAATATGGATAGAAAAAACCTTAGAAAATTTAGATAAAAGTACATGTGATAGTTTATATAATTTAAAAAACTCACTACGAGAGGAACAACACAAGATAATAAATAACATTGAAAATCTAGAATTAGATATATATTATAGCACAGATAGGATAAATTATTATACAAAAATTTGTAACTCTGCAATTACTACAGGATAAAATAATCAATGAATATATCTTACGAAAAAAGTAAATTATTAAAAGATATTGAAACAAAATATCCACGCACAAATAAAAATAGATTCATTAGAAACCTATTAAATCTATTATGCCTATTAAATCCGCGCACCCCCCTACAAATGGTATTTTATTTTTTGAACTTGTTTTTTATCTTTTTTCATCATAGTTATATTCTATATCCTTTTTTTAATTTTTTCTGTAGTGGTTTTAAGGTTTCTGCTAATTTTGGAATATATTCTCTTACTTGGTTTACTAATCCTAAAAATGATTGTAATTTCTTTTTTGTATTTAATTCTTCTTTAGAATTTATTATTTTTTGTACTATGTGTTGCTGCATTTTTACTCCACTTTTATCTATTTGTATTCCTAAAAATTCTATCTGGTTTTTCATAATTTCAGCTTTATTTTTGCTTAGACTTATTCCTGATTTTTCTATTATATACAAAGGAGAATGATCTCAAAAAAATGCTTCGATTATTGCCACGATAAGGAATGGATGCAATATCCAATCAACATTTACCGATGATCTGTCAATCTTTTACTAAATACACGACCATTAAACCATGGATAGTCTCTCCCAACAGTTGATAGTTCTGTCATGCCAGTATCCATTAGAAATTTTATGAAATCAGTTATCTCGAATTGGTGGACTGGGCCTCCCATCCATCCGATCAGTAAAATCCAAAATTGCATTATAGACAACCACCATTAACTATTGTGTATGTTGCAAAGACTCGGCTATAAGGGCCTCCTATCCTCCATATTTGTCCTTCACATCAATCTTGCCTCAATTTGTTTGACACTTCTTTTGGTCTATTTTTGAAAGATTTTATTTTTATGAGTATAGTCTAATAGTATGTGTCGTTACAGTATCTTTTGCTTTAAAATATTACATTAATGATGTAAAAGCAATTAATTTGTATTTGAATATCTAGTATTTTATGCATATTTAGTTTTTGTGTCAATAGTATTCTTTTCATTCTTAAATTTGAGATCCGACTAGATATCGGCAAACAAATTACTGAAAATAGTAGAACTTTAATTTATTAGATCTTCCCAATAATTCATATGCATTTCTGTCTAGATGCTATGGACCTGTGCAAAATTTAGCCGGAAAATTACATATCATAGATCCAAATATTAGTGACTTTAGATATTTGATCCCAATAAGAAATCTTTAAACAATAATTTCCTTATTTTTTAAGTATAGTACAAGTAACATTTTGTTCTTCTACACCTCAAATATATTTTTAAACTTTCCATACTCATTTGTCTCTCAAATTTTATTTTTTATTATTTTCACTTTTTTATTTTTTCCTTTAGTTTTATTATTCTATTTTTTATTATTCTTACTTTTTCTTTATTTTTTCCTTTAATTTTTATTCTATTTTTTATTATTTTCACTTTTTATTTTTTTCTTTAATTTTATTTCATGTTTTAATTCATTTATCTCAACCTTTATTTTTTTTCTCTTTTTTCTTTTTTTTCTCAAGTATTATCTATTTCTTTTTTTCTTTTTTAATTCATTTGTCTTTAACCTTTATTTTTCTTTTATTTTTTATTTTTATCAGTTCTCTTTTTTCCTCTCATTTTTCTCAAAAATTAGTTTTATTTTTTCTCTCATTTTTATTTTTCTCAATTTTTTTAATTTTTTATTTTTTTCTTAATCTTTATATTTTTCTTGCCTTTTTTTTTTCTTAATATTTTTTTTTATTTCTCTATTTTGTTTGATCGATTTTTTCTTTTTTTTGGTCCTCTTTTCTCCCCTTAATTTTCTCAAACTTTATTTTTATTTTTCCTCCCATTTTTGTTTTTCTTAATTTTTTTAATTCTTCGTTTTTTTCTTAATCTTTATTTTTTTCTTTTTTTCTCAATCTTTTTTTACTTCTCTATTTTGTTTGACCCCTTTTTTCCTTTTTCTCAACATCTATATATTTTGCTAATAAATAAAAAATTGGATAATCCCCAAAGGAATCTTCTATTTTAGACATCAAAGCAAATTTAAGGACATGAATTGTTGTTACAAAGTTTTTTGAAAATTCTTGAGATAAGTTGTGTCTCTAAGGCGAGAGTTGTAGAATATCTCATAAATAAAAACATAATGTGGTAGTGTCAATACTTGCCCGTGGGACATAATTTATTATTTGAAAGTCCTTAAGATAAGTCTTGCCTTTAAGGCAATAGTTGTAGAACACCCCACAAATAAGACATAACGTGATGTTTCAACTCTTGCCTGTGGGGCATAATTTATAGTTTGAAAGTTCTTGAGCTAAGTCTTTCCTCTAAGGCAGGAGTTGTTGAACATCTCATAAATGAACCATAACGTGGTAGTGTCAACTCTTGTCCGTTTGAAGTTTGAAAGTCCTTGAGCTAAGTCTTGCCTCTAAGTCATAGTTGTAGAAAATCTCATAAATGAAAAACATAACGTGGTAGAGTCAACTCTTGCACGTGGGGCATAATTTGTATTTTGAAAGTCCTTGAGTTAATTAAGTCTTTCCTCCAAGTGAATAGTTGTAGAAAATTTCATAAATAAAAACACAACGTGGCTGAGTCAACTCTTATCCGTGGGGCATAATTTGTTGTTTGAAAATCCTTGAGCTAAGTCTTGTCTCTAAGGAAATAGTTGTAGAACATCTCATAAATGAAGACATAACGTGGTAGTGTCAACTCTTGCCCGTTGGGCATAATTTATAGTTTGAAAGTCTTTGAGCTAAGTCTTTCCTCTAAGGCAAGAGTTGTAGAATATCTCATAAATGAATCATAACATGGTGTGTCAACTCTTGTCCGTGAGACATAATTTGTAGTTTGAAAGTCCTTGAACTAAGTCTTGCCTCTAAGACAATAGTTGTAGAACATCTCATAAATGAAAACATAACATGGAAGAGTCAACTCTTGTCCATGGGGCATAATTTGTATTTTGAAAGTCCTTGAGCTAATTAAGTCTTTCCTCTAAGGCAATAGTTGTAAAATATCTCATAAATAAAAACATAACGTGGTAGAGTCAACTCTTGTCTGTGGGGGCATAATTTGTTGTTTGAAAGTCTTTGAGCTAAGTCTTGCCTCTAAAGCAATAGTTGTAGAACATCTCATAAATAAAACATAACGTGATAGAGTCAACTCTTGTCCGTGGGGTATAATTTGTAGTTTGAAAGTACTTGAGCTAAGTCTTGCCTCTAAGCTAATAGTTGTAGAACATCTCATAAATGAAAACGCTAGAGTCAACTCTTGCTCATGGGGGCATAATTTGTTGTTTGAAAAATCTTAAGCTAAGTCTTGCCTCTAAAGCAACAGTTGTAGAACATCTTATAAATGAAAACATAACATGGTAGAGTCAACTCTTGCCCGTGGGGCATAATTTGTTGCTTGAAAGTCCTTGAGCTAAGTCTTGCCTTTAAGGCAATAGTTGTAGAATATCTCATAAATGAAAACATAACGTGGTATTGTCAACTCTTGCCCGTAGGGTATAATTTATTGTTTGAAAATCCTTGAGCTAAGTTTTGTCTCTAAGGTAATAGTTGTAGAACATCCCATAAATGAAGACATAACGTGACAGTGACAACTCTTTCCCGTGGAGTATAATTTGTTGTTTGAAAGTCTTTGAGCTAAGTCTTTCCTCTAAGGCAAGAGTTGTAGAACATCTCATAAATGAACCATAACGTGGTAGTGTCAACTCTTGTCCGTGGGTCATAATTTGTAGTTTGAAAGTCCTTGAGCTAAGTCTTGCCTCTAAAACAATAGTTGTAGAACATCTCTTAAATGAAAACATAACGTGGTAGAGTCAACTCTTGCACGTGAGGCATAATTTGTAGTTTAAAAGTCCTTGAGCTAATTAAGTCTTGCCTCTAAGGCAATAGTTGTAGAATATCTCATAAATGAAAACATAACGTGGTAGAGTCAACTCTTGTCCGTGGGGTATAATTTGTAGTTTGAAAGTTCTTGAGCTAAGTTTGGCCTCTAAGACAATAGTTGTAGAACATCTAATAAATGAAAACATAACATGGTAGAGTCAACTTTTGCCCGTGGGACATAATTTGTTGTTTGAGAATCCCTAAGTTAAGTCTTGCCTCTAAGGTAAGAGTTATAAAACATCTCATAAATCTAAATACAATGTGGTTGTGTCAACTTGTGCCATGAAACAAAACTTATTATTTGAAAGTCATAAGTCTTACCTCTACAATGTGGTATTGTCAACTCTTGTCTATGAAACATAGCTTGTTGTTTGAAATTATAAGTCTTGCATTTATAATGTGATAGTGTCAACTCTTGCTCATGAGATGTCACTTGAATGGAAGAAATCGAAGAAAACAACAAAAATAATAAAATTTGTGAAAAAAATTAAACAAATATTAAAAAAAAAAAAAGTAGAAGTTGAGAGAGAATAAAAAAAAAAAAGGTTGATAAAAATTAAAAAAATATATTGAATAAAAATAAAGGTTGAAAAAAATTTAAAGAGAAAAAAAGAAAAAGAAAAATAATTTTTTTTTCATAAATGTTGACGTTGAGAGGTGTAAAGAAAAAAAAGTAAGGGTTGAGAAAAATTAAAAAGAACAAAAAAATAAAGAGGAAAGGAAAATAAAAATCAAAGTAAAAAAAAAAGAAGTTGAGAGGAAAAAAATAAGGGTTGAAAAAATCAAAAATAAAAAGAGAAAATAAAAAATAAAAATCAAAGTAAAATTAAAAAGAGAAAAAAAAATGAAAGTTGAAAGGTATAAATATGGAGTTGTTATTCATTATGAGGGTCATTTATGTAATTTACTCTATTGGTCAGGAACAATTTCGTTCAAGAAAATATTAGTTAATAGGAAAAGGCTATTCTAAGAAAGATTTTTTATTTGGGGCTAAAATTTAAAAGTCACCCCAATTTGAATCTATTTTTGAGATTTACCCGAATTTAGCAAGGGATAAGAAATAATATAACAAATTTACTATAACCACAAATATTTTAAATGGACGAGGTATTTTACAAAAAATAACATAAAAATTATAACTAAAATAATTAAAATAAAACTTCCATAATATATGGAATTGAATATTCTAAATATATACTGAAATAATTCTAGTAATCGTTGATTTTTTCTAGATTCTGAACGTTTGAGACCCATAATTGATATAATATATCATACTACTGACGAACGGGAAACGGGAAAGGTTTATTCCATAGTCCATACAATGTTTACTCCAAATATAGTAGTAGTTGATTATGATTAAAAGGTATATTAAGATAAAATATATATATTAATTAAATATATCTAAGTAATATAAATGTAGTAGAAAACATTGATTCAGCGTAGCAATGAATAGCAATAACTTTTTTAAATTGACAAAACGATAGAAAATATATATATGAATTACTTTTCTCGTTTAAATTAATGGAGTGAATTTGGTTGGTGTTTGTTGAACTTGAATCCTCTATTCAGGCCATGTTAAGTATATATATGTTTCCTTATATTTTGAAACCCTAAAATTGGTAAATTGAAATACACGTCTTATAATAAACGTGCAAGTTTGGGACGTTGATCACTCAACGTTGATACTTATTTTTTTACCCCGCGTTGTATGAGTTATGCTCATAACGTGCAGTAGAACTAATCGCTCGCTCAGACGCTAATTACATGCCTACCACTTTGTTTAATCCTTGATCGTAAGATGGTTATTTTCTTTTGTTTAATTTGTGAGATATATTATACATGTTGATGAAAACGGATTGGCAACCACCATCCAAAGCAGCGACTGAGGTTATAAGTACTTTCACGTCAATAATGTGATGAATAATTGATTTCTTTATATAATTTTGAATGATTATAATTTTATGAATTAAGTTTTGAGTTGAGTTAGACTCAAATTTTATTTCCTAATATTATTTGCAAAAGGTTTGAAATTTTGTGAGCATGGACATATTTGATTGAAGTTAGAAGAGAGAGAGAGTGTGTGTGAGTGTTGAGTATTCAAAGCTGTATTTAAACTTAAATTTCACTTGACCCAAAAAAAAAGTAAAAATAATTTTAAAAAATACAATATTTCACCAATAACTATACTGGTGCAGTAGGGCCAATGTCTCCTGGGGGATATGCATGCAGTGGCGGACTTCATTCCACAAAGGGAACTTGTGTCCTTGAACTTGGATTGACCCTTAATATTATAAATGATAGACATTACATCCTTTCTAAAAATTGATAGTTTGTTTACAAAATATATTTTTCGTCTTATTTATTTTAATATTTCATGTTAAATTATTTATTTTGTCCTAAATTCTATAAAATATTGATAATTCTAATTTTTTTTTAAAAAGATTCATCATAAAAAAATATGAAAAAGAATTACTCTTATCTTACATTATTTAGTATCATTAATATTTGAAAAGTTGAATTGTATTTTTTTTTTTAAAAAATTAAATTTTCAAACATATTTAACTTTATATAAAAAGTTATTTTTTATTTAATAACTAAGCGTGTACTGAGTTAGAATGGGAATGTCAAGATACTGTAATTACTTATCCATGATAAATTTGTTAGAAAAAATAAAAATTTGAAGTAAGATTAATAATTACAAAATACAAAGACAATAAACCCTTAGATTAATTTTGAATTTGATTGTATAAATAGTTAAGTCTAAATAATTGTTCAAATTTATCAAAATGAATGAAAATTTGTAGAGTAATTAAAATTTAAATCAGGGATAAAATTATCAAAAAACTTTAATGTAAGAACTATCAAAATCTCGCGCTCTCTATTTTATATATATATATATATATATATATATATATATATATATATATATGTATGTATGTATGTATGTATATATATGAAAAGTGATAATTAAAGAATTTGAAGGGTAATTTTGCCATTTTATGACTTTGTCACAAGATAAAATATGGGGTGATTATTTATACCATCCCTTAGGTGGGATAACTTATCCTGGTACTATTTGTTAATCCTCGAATAAGTTATCCCAAATTTGGCAACCAAACATAGCATCAAAAAATTTATCTTGGGTCTATTATTTTATCTAGGGACTATATGTTTTAATACCTCACACCAAACGACCCCTTAGAGTTATGACATGGATTTTGTTTTACTTCAATTTTCGGGTTCATGATTTTATATTAGAAAAAATTCTTATGTAAACTTGACTGCTTAGTAGGAAGGAACACCTGGCATTGAAATAAAATCAGAAAAAAAGTTAGAATAAAGACATTGGGAAAGGCTCCCTTCAAGGAATCACTAGAGAAGCATTCGAATCTCTATGTATCTTGTCATGCTGCTTGACTCTTGTTACCGGATCCACCAGATGGTTCAAGTAGAGAAAAGGTGGAAACTCGTGGCCCCAAGTCCTAAAAGAATAAGAAGATAGATAGCCTAAAGACGTATTCCAAGGATGAAAGGGTAGATGTGTGATCACGCCCAAGCTATATCTTTAATCCAAAGATTATCAGTCACTGGCAAATATAGTAATCCAACAAACGTAGAGGTCAAATTCCAAGGGGATACGTAGAACTGTGTATCTCAATTGCTGGAGTCAACGGGCAGAACAAAGAAAGTAAAATGAGACGTTTATAGTAACAATATGGAACAAGTAACTAATATCAATTCTGGTTGTAATTCAGTCATATGGACACTAAGGTTGTGTTCCACCTAGCTTTTAACTCAATAATATTCTCGTGCTCAATCCAACTATATGACTACTTTGCATGTAGAGTCTGGTAAGATAGGTATCATCAACTACTTATCGATACCATTTAGTAAATTTCACTCATATCCTCTAGGTCTTAGAGTGTCGCATTACTAACCTTTACCTTGGACCCAGTCACAACTATATCCTCTTAGTCTCAAGCTGATTAGATGGAAATTAACTCGCTTAAGAAGATAGTACAAATACGTTTATTTCGACAATTAACCCCATATCACTGTTATGATTTCCTTTCCTAATTTTTACCTCTCTCTTGCGATTACTTGGCGGGATCTTAACTTGTGCACTCGTTAAAATCAATCAAAGCGAAAGAAATCCCAATACATGCAACAGCAATACTCTAGAAAGATTGAACACTTCTCCTACTTCGTTACGTAGTCAGGGTTCCCACAACCCTAGTTAGAGGAGATTAGCCGCTTATGTTTGTGTAACGATCAAAGGAATTCCTATTTGAAAACATTCAACAAGTGCACAATAATCAACAATTGAAAATCCCAAAGCTTTAACTGAATTAACAATCAAAATCAATACACAATAATTCTAAGATCAAAGACGAATATCATAATTAGAATATATGTTTGTGAGTATAAAGTGTCCATAAACTTAATACAAAAAATCATTAGGGTATTTAAAGAATACATAGAAATGCTAAAATCAAATCCCATATGAAAAAGGAAAAATAAAGTTGGTGGCTACTTACTAAGTCAATATGTGGACCGTATATGTTGGACTTAGTATGTTGCCACCCTTAAGCCTAGATTTTCAATTCTATGGATTTTTGCCTTTTGTACAGAATAAGTCTACCTATAGATCGTATGTTAAACATACAAATCGTGTGTTGACTTGGTATGTAGATGATCTTGCTTTTTCCTGCAGCTTAGTCTCTGTACTCTCAGTTTCTCAACATAATTCGCTCATAGACGCTAAATATGTAGCACATATGCCCAAAGTTAACTTAGTATGTACCCAAAAACTTCACTTTCTTTTTTTTTTCTTCAGAATTACATCCAAAACCTAGTGTCCTACAAAACATACTCAAAATGCATCATGTCTAACAAAACATCTTAAGAAACTTGCATATTTTCATAGTTTTAAGCACCAGAAGTGCTATATTTCTATAGCACATCAACACCCTCAACTTAGAAATTTTGTATGTCCTCAAGAAATACAACACAATAAAATAAAACAAAACAAAATGTGATGCTTAACTAGGAGAATCTAAGATATCCAAGGCAGCTAGTCAACACTTTAAGCTCAAACCACAATACCTTCTCATATTTCAACCTTTCAAAACCAATTATGTATAAATATGAAGCACAACAATATGACATAATGGGATCAAGATATGCCATTCTATTAGAAACAGACAATCAATGCATGCATATACAAGTTACACTACCCAAAATAAGTAAGCAGCTAGCAATATAACTCATGTGCACTCACAATAAAGAAGTTCAACTCACTCATATAAAATAATGCATGTCAATGCAGGGACAGTCAAAAGACCCTCACACTCAAAAAAGAAGTTCCAATCAATGTGCATCAAATACCATAGAATTGCCCTTATTTTCTTCACTTTAGTTTTCAAACAGTCAAGTTAGGATCACTATAGGACTTTACTCGACTTGTAATGTAGGCTTGGAGGATAGTATGGTACATATGGACATATCAAGTGACTAAACCTCCTTGGCACTACAACTACTTTTGGGGTCCACACTTAACCTATTTTCTTTTTATTCTACCCTTATTTCTCCCCCTTTTTATTCTTTATAGCACATTTAGGTTCGGTGCGGTTTTTATTCTTTTTTTTTCACAATATTTATTTTGTTTTTCTACCACACACATACCTACTATCTTTTTCTCTCATTTACCCTTTTACATACCCACTTTACATCACATACCCCTATGATAGCCACCCTCAACTTAGGCAATTTGCCTGAGTTGAGGTTAACAATGTCCAAGGAAGAATAAGCCAAAATAGGTTATTACAACTCTAATGGGAAGGTGAAAGAGAAAATAAGAAAAATAAGCTATAAGGCTCAATCTTTAGGGATCAGGGGATATAATTCACACATGGAAGGTCATTTAGGCTAAAAATGGACTAACATAAAAAACGACCTATGATCCTTTCCAAACTATCCTACAACCTGGGCAAGACTAACCAGACAAGTTCTAAATTTAACACACAAAGAAAACTATGCAGAATCTCACACACACATGGCGCAAAGTCAATATCACAAGCTCTACCTGACCGGTTCATGCAATTGTTAGCATTGATTATCATGTCCCTAATGCTAACGCCATAACAAGATCCACAACACTCACACATATATACATTCATACAGTTTTAAAATAAATTTTGGAGGTGTATTATTTTTTTAAAAAAATTAATCAAAAACATGAAAAATGCCCTAAATACTTAAAAATCTCCTAATTACACAAAAAGTACAATAATAAAAATCTATAGTGGCTATGGTATACCCCACCCCAACTTAAAATTGCGCACTATCCCCAATACGCCAAAATAATATAATTAAAGAGAATGAGGATATACCTGGGATGTACTAAGCATCTGTGTACCTTGAGTTACCTCTCAAGAAATGTTTGATTTAACATCACAACACGACTCAGTGGCCTCGGCTACTCAGGCTTTGCCAAGGCCATCTCATCAATTACCTTTACTTTTTCATGATTTCCCAAATAGTGTTTCACACACTGTCTATTTACTTTGAATGGGATATCACCATCTCATTTTAGTTCTACAGCACCATAAGGGAATTCCCCTAACCATGATGAATGGTCCAAATTACCTAGACTTCAACTTGCTTGGGAATAAACAAAGCCTTAAATTATACCACAAAACTAGATCATCGGGTTTAAATACCTTTTTCTCAATATTTATGTCATGATACAACGTTATTCTCTCTTTCTATATGACAAAGCTCTCATAAGCATGAAGTCGAAACTCAACCAACTTATTCACCTTGATCAACCTTAAGTTCGCTGCATCATACCACTCAAAATTTAGCCTTTTCAACGTAGTGCTTTATGCTCGAGTTCAACTGCCAAGTGACATACCTTGCCGTATACGAGCTAATATGGTGAGGCACCTATAGGGGTCTTATATGTTGTTTGGTAGGATCACAATGCATCATCTATTTTCCTTGACCAGTTAGTACTGTTGGCATTCACAATTTTTGCCAATATGGATTTAATCTCTCTGTTGGAGACCACCACTTGCCTACTTTTCTAAGGATGGCAAGGTGTTGCCACCTTATGCTTTACACCATATTTATAAAGCAGGGCTTTAAACAACTGGTTACAAAAAGGAGAGCCACCGTCACTAAAATTGCACGTAGAGTTCCAAATCGACAAAAGATATTTTTCCTCAGAAAGGCTGTGGCACTTCTACCTTCATTGTCTGGAAATGCAAATGCCTCCACCTATTTTGAAACATAGTCAGCAACTACCAGGATATACCTCATGCCATAGGATCTCATGAACGGACCTATAAAATTAATCCCCCACACATCAAACAACTCCAACCCCAGAATATGTGCCATGGGGAGTTCATGGCGCCGTGAAATATAGCCTTGACGCTGACATTGGTCACAGGCTAGTGCAAAATCATAAGAATATTTATAAATTGTAGGCCAGTAAAATCCACACTGTAGAATTTTATGGGCTATGTAGGTGCTGCTATGATGATCCCAAATGGGTGAAGAATGACAAGCTTCCAGAATGCTCATCATCTCCACCTCTGGGATAAATCTCTGAATCATACCATTGGCATAAATACTAAATATATATGGATCATCCTAAAAGAACTTCCTCACCCCATGCATAAATCTCTGTCGTTGCTGGGAGAATAAATCTTCTGGGACTAGATCACTTGCCAAATAATTGACAAAATCAGCAAACCAGGGAATTAGGTCTTGAGATGCTAACAAGACCCTCTCATCTGGAAAAGTGTCATCTATAACAAGATCATCCCCTAATTTCTGCATTGCCCTATCCCCAAGCCTGGATAAGTGATCTACAACTAGGTTTTCCATGCCTTTCTGGTCCTTCACTTCAAAATCAAACTCTTCCAGCAAGAGAACCCAATGAATCAATATCATTTTGGCATTTTTTTTGACATCAAGTACCTTAATGCTGCATGGTCAGTGTGGGCTATGACCATGTTCCCAATCAAATAAGGCCAAAATTTTTCAAAGGCGAAAACCACCCCAAATAACTTCTATTTTTTAACTGTATAATTTTTTTGTGCAGGGTTTAAAGACTTGCTACTGTAGTAGATAGGATAAAGGATTTTCTTTCTTCTTTGGCCTAGGACAGCACCTAAGGCCACTCCACTTGTATCATACATGACCTCAAAAGGTGCAGACCAGTCAGGAGACATAATGATAGGTGCCAAAATAATCAACCGCTCCTTAAGAAATTCGAAGGACTTGAGACAATCATCATCAAATACAAATTTCACCTCTTTCTCTAAAATCTTGCATAAAGAATTTGCAATTTTAAAGAAGTCCTTGATGAGCCTCCTATAAAAGCCTGTATGGCCCAAAAACTCCATATGACTTTGACTAAAACTGGTGGTGGTAATTTTTCAAATACCTCAATCTTAGTTTTTTTTTACTTCAATACCTTGTTTGGAGATTTTATAATTGATAACAATACCTTATTTCACCATGAAATGGTATTTTTTCGAGTTCAACACCAAGTTGCATTCTTTACACCTTTACAGTGCACTATCCAAATAAGCTAAATAGTCATTAAATGAATTCCTAACTACCAAAGTCTTCCATGAATACCTTGATCATATTATCCACCATGTCAAAGAATATGAACATCATGCATCTATGAAAGGTGGCAGGAGCATTGCATAACCTAAATGATATTCTCTTGAATGCAAAATTCTCATAGGGGCAGGAGAAAATTGTATTTTGTTGGTCCTCGGGAGCAATAGTGATCTGATTGTAACCCGAGTACCTATTAAGAAAATAATACTAACCCCTTCCTGCTAATCTATCCAGCATCTGATCCATGAAAGGCATAGGGAAGTGGTCTTTCTATGTCTAAGTGTTTAGTTTCCTATAAACCATGCCTACTTTCCAACTAGTCACTGGTCTCATGGGGACTAGCTCATTCTTTTCATTTGGAACCATCATGATTCCACCCTTCTTTTGCATGTATTGAACTAGTCTAGCCCACTTGTTGTCCGCAATAGGGAAGACTACACCAATATCTAACCACTTAATTATTTATTTCTTCACAACCTCCTGCATAGGAGGGCTTAATCATCTCTGATGCTCAATGCTAGGAATGTTGTTCGATTTAAGCTATATGTTATGTGTACATAAACCCGAAGGAATCCCTATAATGTCTGCAATGGTCCACTCAATGGCTCTCTAGAATTTTTGCAACATAAATATCAAAACTTCCACTTGTGATCCTGCCAAATCTACTGCAATAATCATCGGTAAGGTATTGTTGGCCCCCAAAAATACAAACAGCAAGTGAGATAGAAGGGCCTTCATTCCAATACTGGTGGCTCCTCAATGGATGGTTTTTATGGTGGTGTGGTTCTATTCTTCAGATCAAGATCCAGCTTTTTAGGGGCAAACGTGAAGAATCTTTACCATATAGTGTTCTGACCATCTCATCATGTTCTTATATCCCATCAATCTCAAAATTCATAATCACGGTTGATAATGCTTTAACACCTAATCTTTCCACAATAGGTACATCTTCTACAATTATAAAATCTACTGGGTATGTAAAGGATGCCACCTTTACTTCTACACCATGCACAATGCCTACTAGCTCTTTTACAAATTAGTCTACTATTAACAACCTTGAAAATATAGGCTTAAGTTCTCCTAACCCCAGTATCTTGTATATCACTAGTGGTATTGAATTTATGCCTACTCTCAAATCACATATATCCTGTTTGATATCAAAATACCCAATAGAATATGGGATAGTGACTACTCCTGAGTCCCTTTTATTTTTCATAAATGGTACATAAGAAGTCATGCTATAATGTTTCACCTTATCTTTAGGGGTATCTGTGATACAGTCGTCACCATCACCACTCTTATAATCATCATCACTACAAGTCAGCTTTCCAAACTCTGCGTCAGGTGGCTCATTAGCAATACTATTGTCCTTCTTCATCTCATTAGTTGTGAGCACAAAGTTATCATCAAAAGGGTCACCACTCCTAGTATTAGTTACCAGACAATGAACAAGGGCTGGAGGATTCTGCACCATGTCACTAGGAAGGGTACCTAGCTGCCTTTGATTCAAAATAGTAGAAATCTACCTAAACTACTGCTCCAATTACTTGAAAGAAGTTGTATGTGACTAAAATTTTTGGGTTAACCCTAAAATATCATCCCTAAATTCATTAAGTCATGTTTATTGACTCTCTTGACCCTTCACCAACTTAGACAATATTTCTTTCATTCTTCATTCTACATCTTGTATGCCAGGCAAAATGTACTTATGTACTTTCTCCTTGTAATTATCTCTTCGTCTCCATTCACCATCTTTGTCCTTAATATGGTCTCTGTATCTGACATCAGAATATTTCCAACCTTGATTTCCTTACCCTTGGGCTCGAAAACCCTCTAACTAATGATCTAGATATTTTTCTTCTTCCTCTAACTCATAAGCTTTGGCGGCTTCACTCTGTGCTCCTACTGTATTTACCTTTTCAAAATTTATTATTGCAAACTGCTTTGCCAATGCAGCAATATCAATATTCAATAGCAAAATCTCATAAGCTATAAACTGCTCAACCAATCTCTGGTCATTTGTAGCCCTAGTGGCGTAAGTGTTAAAACCTCTCTCAGCCTTTCGATTTTGCCACCCTTGGTTAGATAGAGATTTCTGGTCCATAACACTAAAAGATACCACCCAACATAATCTTATAAAAGCTTCTCCTAAGATAGTATCTGCCATGGCTCTGGAACTGATGGTTAAGGCTCAATAAAATATCTCCAGTACTCTCGTCCCTGAAATCTGATGGTTAGGCACCATACTCAGCTTCTTCTTGAACCTGAATCAAGCCTTGTACATAGACTCTGACTATAGTTGCCTAAAATTATAAATTTCATCTTTAAGCTACAACATCCTGGATGGAGGAATAAACTGGTTCAAGAATTGCCTGCACAACTTATTCCATGTAGTCATAGGTCCTCTTGGCAGTTCCCCTAACCAAAAAAATGCTTCTCCTTTAAGCGAGAAAAGGAATAACCTCAATTTAAGCACCTCCTGATTTACCCCTGGATTTGTATAAGAAGTGTAAATTCTAGAGAAATTTGTAAGGTGCATATTTGTATTATTTGTAGGCAACCCCGCAAACATACTCTTCAAGTATAAGAGCTGGATCACAACAGTAGATATATTGAACTTAATGCCTTGGGGGGGGGGGGGGGGGGGGAACAAGAGGAATAATGGCTCCAGTGATTACTGGCTCAATATACCATATATTTTCTTTATCATTCTTACGGGGATACACCTACTGGTATTCTGGAAGCACTTTATCATGGCCACCTCTAACTCTATTCTAATTACCACCGAGTACTGCTCGGCGGTCTACTTTCTATCTTTGCACAACTAACTCTGCCTCCTGAGTTATACGCTGAGTATCTTTTTTCCTTCCTTGATTAATGAATTACACTAATAGTACCTCCATATACTGGTCAACAATGTATTGTACACCTTCAAGAGGAGGAGAGGCACCTGGTATGCCTTATCACAAACTCCTTCAGGAATATCATCTCTTTACGGCTCTGTTATCCTACTAAGTCATTTTAGGATCCTTTCTAGATTCAGATTTGGTGGGATTAAGGGATTGCCTCTACTCTTCGTGCTAGGAACTAGTGTTTACCTAACTAAGAACAAAAAATAAAATAATAAAAAGCTACAACAACCTTAACTTACAACTCAACACCGTACTCCCCAGAAATGGTGCCAAAATTTGATCACGCCCAAGCTACACCTTCAATCAAAAGATTATGCGGTGACTGTCAAATATAGTAACTCAAAAAAGGTTGGGGTCAAATAATAAGGTAATACTTAGAAATGTGTATCTTAACTGCTATAGTCAACAGACAGAACAAAAAAAGTAAATTGTGGGGGGGGGGGGGGGGGGGGTTGTAGCGACAATATGGAACAAGTAACAAATATCAATTGTAGTTGTAATTTAGTTGTAAAGGGACATTAAGGATGTGTTCTCCCTGGCTTCTAACTCAATAAGCTTCTCGTGCTCAATGGAACTATTTAACTACAATGCATGTAGTATCTGGTAAGATAGGTATACCAATCACATGTCAGCACTATTTGGTATATTTCACTTATCTCCTCTCAATCTCAAAGTGTCACATTACTACCCCTTGCCTTGGAACCGAGTTATAACTATCTTCTCTTGGTCTCAAGTTGATTAGATGGGAATTAACTAGCTTAAAAATACAGTACAGATAAGCCTATTTCAACAATTAACCCCAAATCACCATTGTGATTTCCTTTTCCCAATCTCTTCCTCCCTCTACGATTTGTAGTAAATGTAAGTAAGATCCTAACATGTGCACCTATTAAGAAATCAATCAAAGCAAAGTAAACCCTACTAAATGCAACAAAAATACTCTATAAGGATTGAACTCTTCCCCTACTTCATTATGTATCCAAGGCTCCCACAACCCTACCTAGGGTAGATTAACCACTTATGTTTGTATAATGATCAAAGGAATTTATATTTGAAAACATTCAACAATCACACAATAATCAACAATTAAAAATCCCAAAGCTTTAACTTAATTAACAACCAAAATTAATACATAATAATTCTAAGACCAAAGATAAATCTCAGAATTAGAATATATGTTTGTGAGTATAAAGAGAGCGTAAGCTTAATACAAAATGTCATTAGGGTATTTATAGTATACATGGAAATCCTTAAAATGAAATCCCACATAAAAAAGAAAAAATAAAGTTGGTGTCTACTTACTAAGTCAACATGCGGATCGTATGTTCAACATTCGGTCCGTATTTTAGACTTAGTATGTTGACACCCTTGTGCCTGGATCTACAACTCTCTGGATTTTTGCTCCTTAAACAGAATAAGTCTACATACGGATAGTATGTTGAACACACAGACCGTATATTGACTTATTATGTTGATGATCTTTCTTTTTTCTATAGCTTAGTCTTTGGACTCTCAGTTTCTCAAAGTTGACTTAGCATGTACCCAAAAATTCACTTTTATTTTTCTTTAGAATTGTATCCAAAACCTAGTTTTCTTCAAAACATACCCAAAATGCATCATATCTAAAACAACATCCTAAGAAACTTGCATGTTTTCATAGTTGTAAGTGTTGAAAGTGCCATATTTCTATAGCACATCAATGTGTCAACTAGGTGTTGGCTTCTAAGTGATGAAATATGAATAAAAAAATGAACAAAATAAAATAGAGGGAAAGAGAATTGAGTTTTCACTTTAAGAAAGAAATGTTCTCCCTCATTGATCAGAGAAAGAAGCTTCTTCATACTTAAATATAGAAGTATTCCTTCATGTGGATGTCAGGCAAGAAGAAGACAAGCTTCACACCATTGCTGTCGTTGTCCCTTGCTAGACTTCAATTTCAAATAATGATCAAGAGATTATATTTTTGGATAAAATTCATTTAAAATTTGAGAGTCAATAATCCAAAATTTCAATTTGAGCTTCAAATAAATATCAAGATATTATTTTTTTTAGATAAAATTCATTTGAAACTTGAGAGTTAATGATCCAAAAATTGAATATGAAATTTCTCTATTTTCTAAACGCACATGAGTAAGTTTGGGGGCTTGTAACAATGCACCTCAAAGGGACGCGACCCTTTAAGGAACTATTAAAAATAGAAAAAATAATCCGTGGGGGCACCTAGCCATCTGCGGATGCAGATGCTAATGCCAGTAGCTCGCATATCAGTGAAAACTTCTGGATTATGCCAAATATTGACCTGTGGGCGCATGTGACCGAATTTTAAACCATTATTTCTTTTGAATCCACTCTTTATGACTATAAATACCTGATTTTTCTCTAATTTTAGTACAAAACCATAAGAAAGAGATAAAGAGAGAAAGAATCAAGTTCACCAAATTCACGATGTGTCCTTGAGGAATTATTCCCCTCAAGTATCAAGGTTAATAGGGTATATAATCCAAGGATAAAATGATTCACTTCAGCAAATAGTGGTACCTCAAATTTGTCAAACTACGAACTCACTCAAGTATTGCTCTTGAAATTGTTGATGAAGTTCATGTTGTAAATACAGATTCTACTTAAAAGCAAAAACATTAAGGAAATTACTTATCTGTGTTTTGATTTTTGGTGATTAAAGCCTTTTAGTTTTCTATTCTGTTTGAACTTGATTGCTACTTAAAGATATAAAAACTTTATCATGAGTTAAAATTCATTAGGTGGTGATTAGAAAAACATAAAATTTCATCGTTAAACTTGAAATGAGTTGTTTAAAGTTTGATACTTTATTTTTAGGATTTATGATGCTAATTAGTTGTCCAATTATGACAGCAAAATGACTCCTGAAAATCAAATAAATGATGGAATGATGAATATTGCAGTGACTAACATTGCTACTTTGAGTCGCTTGAATGCTACTCTTGTCATTACGTCATTCGAAAAATTAGAAAACTTTTCGGGTGTTGATTTCAAATGATAACAACAAAAAATGTTCTTTTACTTGAATACCATAACTCTACAAAGGTTCATTATGAAAAGAGTTCCTAAATTATGGAAGAAACTTCAGAAAAAAAAATACTTTATTATGACAGAAGTTTGGAAACACTCAATTCTTTTATGTAAGAATTACATTATGAGTGGCATACAAGACGATTTTTACAATGTGTGTAGCAACATGAAGACCTCTAAAGAATTCTGGGATGCTTAAGAAGAGAAGTATAAAATTGAGGATGCAGGAATGAAAAAATTCATTGTTGTAAATTTTTGGGCTTTAAGATGGTAGATAGTAAAGCTATGGTTATTCATGTCCAAGAATTGCAAATCATAATTCACAATCTTCTTACTGAAGGTATAATTTTATTTAATACCTTTGTTGAACATTTTAATGTTCTAAATATTCACTTAAACTTGGTTGTAAGTTTCGTTGTAGAGAAAGATATTTTTAAAGTATTTGTAATAATTGAAAAGTTACCACCTTTGTGGAAGGATTTCAAAAACTACTTGAAGCATAAATACAAGGAAATATCTGTAGAAGATCTCATTATGAAGTTGAGGATTAA
The DNA here is from genome assembly GCF_002878395.1 of Capsicum annuum. Lineage (NCBI taxonomy): Eukaryota > Viridiplantae > Streptophyta > Magnoliopsida > Solanales > Solanaceae > Capsicum > Capsicum annuum. Next base: position 72,505,016 of record NC_061114.1, read on the forward strand.
AGAGGATAATAAGACAGTGGAGAAGAGGTCTCGTGAGAATTTTTTAATACCCTGTACTTATCCTAGCTTGATTCAGCTCTTAGTTGCATACTTAAGGGGCGTAAGGCTTGAAATTTTCACTAAGTGTTGGGGACAGTCATTTTCAAGACCACTAAGGATTTTTATTTTGGTTTTTCTGACCTCGAGACATTAGTTTTTGAGTTAATTCATGTTTAGGAATGTAAGAAGTATGTCTCGAGGGAGTTTTAGATTTTTCGGACAAAGTTTAGGGAACATTTGGATCACGAATCCAGCAAGTCACAATAATAGGGCTGCATCGCGGTGACATTTCCTTTGGAACATACACCGCATCGTGGTGACCCAATAAGCCGTATTCCAGTTGCAAATTTAATTTCCTGAGGGGTAATTTGTCTTTTTCCCTCAATCCTATCGTCCATAACACGATTTAAGGTATATTTTAGGCTGTAATTGGCCTTTTCCCTCAATCCTATCATCCATAACATGATTTAAGGTATATTTTAGGCTGTAATTGGCCTTATTCTCCAATTCTTCTCTCAAAAAATCCTAAACCTCTCCCAAAAATATCAATTTCATTACTTTATCTCCAAGGAAATTAAGAATTCAAGTTTCCCAAGTTCAACAACCTTCAAGAAATTATCAATAATGGTGTTTTCTTCCCAATATTAAGGGTTTAACGTATGTGGGAGTTCATCCATGGGTCTCCTTTCACCTATGGAGCCCAAAAAGCATTTCTTTGATTAAAGATATAAACTTTCCCTTTTGTTTATGAAGTATCATGTGTTCAATATGAATTTAAATCATGATTTCCTTAGTTATTTGACTAAATTCACGTCCAGGGATGTTTTCATGAAAAGTTAGGCTATCTCATGCTTTAAGTTTGGATTCCCATGACATATCCAATTGAATTTCATGTTATAATATCAAATTATAAACATTGCTATGTCTACAAGGATTTCCAAGTGATTTAATCCATTCATGCTTTGAGTTGTAAGTTTTCATGTGATACTCCATTGATTCCATGTCAAATCCCCAAATTATGAATTCAGTCGTGCACTCATGTTGTTTTTACATGTATATTATATTCCCATATTTAATTTCATAACTCTCATGTGTTTGATGAAATGTCTAAATGTTGGATTTTGAGCAATGATCCCCTACTATGGTTTTTAAAGCTTTATATGTCATCATTGTTAGTTTTATTCAGTGTTAGTGGGTTATGAACTCCCAATACCTAATTGTTTACATAATTTTAGTGTCTTCAGAATGCTTTCAGATAAACTATGAGCATTGTCATTCAGTCAGTTATTATAGACAGTTGTTTGTTCAGTTAAGCTTAATTCAATCCATTAATCAGTATCTTTCAGTTAGGAGTAAAACTTAGCGCCGAGTGAATGTAAGGATGGTATTTCCCCTATCAGTTAGGCATGAGGCACTTATTTTCCCCGTCAACTAGGCATGAGACGTTGTAGCAGTCCCTAAGTTCCTGACCTATGGTGCCACCATAGACTTTAAGGGGTCCCCTGTCAGTTAGGTATGACACCCTAGTCCTTCGGGATATCAAATTAGTGGATCCACATAGCCAATATTAGAACCCGTGGCATAGTACTGACACCCTTCCAACTGGGGCTACAGGTTGGACCCCAATAATAGATTTGAGGCATGTCGGTTATAACTAGCTCCCACAATCTCGGTACAATATTTAGTGTATTTCAGTTCAAGTTTGCTTTATTAATTTTACAGATTCTCAATAATTCAGTTATCAGATTTTAGTCTTTTAGTTTACAAATTATTTTAGAAATATGCTTATGCTTGGTCTTACATTCTCATATATTATAGTTTTTATGCATTCATGCTCAATTATCTCATGTTGTTTATTTTGTCCTTTATCTCATGGGCACAGTACCCCACAGTTTCAATCCAATTATTCAGACTAAGTATAGTTTAGTTTTACATGATCAATATTCATAGATCCACTACTCAACATACCGATGTTAGTTATCTCTTACTAAAATTTTAATTAGTCAGTCACACATACATCAGTTATTCAGTTAATTAGATCTAATTAATGCATATTATGTTGGTTTTGAATGTATATTCATTCATGCTCAGTAGGTTTGTATATTCAGGTCCTTGAGTAAAGTCAGCTTCCGCCACATAGTTTCAGACTCAGTATTCATATGTCATCCTTAGTACAACTTTTACATCATATTCTGCCTTACAAGAGAATTGCTTTCAATGTTTATATTTCTACCGCCTCCTAGCTTATTGAATTATTTTCAGCTTGTGATTTATGAATTTTTTATGATTTATAGTTTTTACTTATAGTCATGTTTCAAAAGTATATTTTAGCAACTAACTTATATCCTCAGTTTTATATCATGTTTGAAATATTTCCATGATTTAGTGCATTTCTCCATATACTCAGTACATTCCAAAAGTACTGATCCACATATACGTCTGTATGGCTACATTGTTTCATAATGTAGGTACCAATTGTAGTCTACACATCATGACCAGGCAATTTTTAACCAGCAGGTGATGAGTTCTCCTATTTCTAGGACTTTAGTCAGATGTTGTTCCTGTACTTTACTTTATTGTTCATATGTAATTATTAGTGGTAGCTGAAGGCATGCCCCAGCTATCTATAGTCAGTATAGTAGAGGCTTCATAGATGTCAGTCAGAGTAACTGGTGTAATTTCAGTTCTCTCTTTAATTTTATTGTGATGTAAAATGCATCAGCATTAACTTTATTCATACTTTTTATGATTATTCTTCCGCTCAGTAAATTAAGTTTTGTAATATATTCTAAATCAGTTGCTCATGTATCATGCTAGTTCAAAGGTTATCTTGGGATCACTTGTGATTTCAAGCACCGTGTTACAGCTATGGGTAGTTTCAGGTAGTGAAAAACTTAGTATCAGAGATCAGAGTTCAAGTGTCCTAGGGTGTCTATGAAGCCGTGTCTAGTAGATTCTTGCAAAGTGGTACGTAGATATCTATATTTTTCTTTGAGGGGCTACAGGGTATTTAAGAAATATTTTCCTTCTTTTATGTCTCAGATCATGCTATAGAAGTTTTCTCTAAGGAACTTATACAGATTCTTATGTTAATCCATTCGTGCCATCTCTCCTTTACTCTTACGGCAACTGAAATAGCCAACTGAAATCCTTCTAGATAGATTTTTCTCAGACAATCCCCACAGACAATTTTGAGATTGCACACAGACTAGAAAGTATCCCAAGAGTTCTTTTAAGTTCCAAAGTTTGAAAGACTTTATTAATGTTCATGAAAATTATGTACTAAGCAAAAGTCAGATGTGCTTTCAGATCCCTCCTTAGAATCCTAGGATAGTATATGGTTTAGAGTTAGAAGTATGAACCCAGAAGTTAAGCAGCAGTAGAATGGGGATATTGTTATCTTAATTGAGCAGATTGTGTATCCATGGGGCTAGTTGTATGAAAAGTAAATCAGTAGGCTTTAATGTGTATGCAAGAATTTATGTATGTTGACTCGAAATTATATATTGTTGATGTTGGGTATATTGGTATAATGTTAATTCTCATGGTTTAGATGTGATGTTAGTAGGCTATGAAGGAAGTTAGTATGGTTAATTACTATTTGGGAATATCCATGTTAAGTGTCAGAATCTAAGTTAGAATCTTTGAAGATTAAGCAAATAGAAAGAAGAGTTGAAATTCTAGATGGTGATGCTCCCAAAGATTCTAAGTTAGTTAGTGTTTAAGTTGTTATATGATTATTGTGAGGCTATAGAAAGATAAGAGTTGTATCTCAAAAGAAAGTATTAGTAGTGGGTTTTACACTTTCACATGTAGTCTTTCAGGGTGAAATTATCTATGTGTATTGTTAGATCTTGGACTCTAAAGTAATATAGTTGTAGTTAAGTTTAGAGTTATTAGATGGTTCCACAGACTTAGAATGATAGCTTAAAGCTAAGGGGGAGATGATAGAACAAGTAACTAAGTCAGGCTCTTAGATTCTAGTAGTGGTGCCAGTTATTGTAGAACATCAGCATGGGAGGAAGATCCTCGGCCCATTCTTATCTCAGTTCAAAGTTTTGTACTTTAGTCATAAGGATATGTATGCATGCCTTACATATTAGTTCTATGATCATAGCTCAGATTCATGCACTTTCCATAAAATCATGTATGTTTCTAGTTCCTAGTATGAGGAGTTCCAGTTCAATTAGCAGTACGAATCATATTCCACAAAATTTATGAACTCCAAACTCAGTCCATGCAGCTCATGACTCATGTACTCATGATTTACAATTTGTTCAGTTCCAGGTTCTCATGCTACACTCTTAATGATCAGAAAAATTTAGATTATGTCATGTACGTCCTCAGTTTAGCTTTCTTTGATGAATTCGTGCTTTTGATACTCTCTTCCTCAGGCCTCAATTAAGTGTCCATGTTATGCATAGTATTCTTTCATGCTTCAGGTCCTCATGTTCTAATCTTTTAGTGACCTTTCCTTAGGTCAAGATAGTGATGACGAACACTTGTTTAGATGGGAGAGAGTAAATATTTCTTATTGATGAAAAATTATTGTATGTTTGTTTTTAGCTAAGGCTGTAAGTATGAATAAGATTGAGGCTAAGTTTTTGATACATGTCATGGTTAGTTGAAATTTTGTGGATGTTTTCTTGGGGTAGTACATGGAAGTTGTTACTGATAGAGATTTAGAGAATATGAGAAAGATGCCTTTATGGAGGTTTTCCTATAAGTTCATATATGGTAATAATGATAGGCTTGAATATTATGTTGGTAAATAAGTGGATGGATGTATTGTGCATTAGTAAATTCCAATTAAGAGGTTGAATATAGTTGTTGAAGTGGTAATAAAAATTATTCATGAGATGAGGATTTTGTAGAAATGCATGATGTATTGAATTCATGATTTAGACTAGTGTTACAGTGCTATGTGTGTACTTTATAGATTCGAGTAAGCTTTAGATTCGAGTAAGCTTGAACATAGTGAGAGAATTCAGTTCAGCTCATGCTTCAGTAGATAGAGTTATCCGTGCCCATGTGAATATTTTAAGTAGCCTCAAATGAAGTGCAGTTTTGAAGTGGAATGTATAATTAAGTATAAGCTTTCAGCACAATTTAGTTAATATAACCAGCAGTTCAATTTAGAGCCAGAAGGATAAGTTTCTATGGTTTTCCATCTTCCAATCTAGTCTTACTATCTAAAGTTTTATGAATATGGTCATTCCAAGAGATAGTTTGTTTGCATCCATGTAAATTGTGAATCCAATTTAGTTTATGCATCATGTTTCAGATTCAAATATTTGGTCATGATTCAGTTCTAAAGTGTCCCATGCATTATCTTAGTCTTTCCTTAGTATTTCAGCAAAGTCAGTATCATTCGGGAGACGAAGTATCCATAGAGGGAGATGTGGTGATACCCCAAGTTTTCACGTCCTAAACCTCTTATCTTTTCTTCATGAAACTAGATCCAGCTGGAGGTAATGGTTACTCATAAGTTGAATCTTTCATTTCTATCTCAGCTTTATAACCATTCTCATGTCATGTATGTATTCAAGGAATCAGTTTAGTTCAGGATATTCAGTTTATGTACCATGTTTCAGACTCAGTTATGTAATCATGTTCCAAGTTTTGCATTTTCAGTATATGATCTCAGTTACCTTAGTACAGTACTCTCACTCTAACCAGTTTCATTCGAAGATGAATATTCCCAAGGGAGAGATGTTGTAATACGCTATAATTATCCTAGCTCAATTCAGCTCGTAGTTGCATACTTAAGGGGCTTAAGGTTTGATATTTTCACTAAGTGTTGGGGACACAGTCTTTTTCAAGACCCCTAAACTTTGAGGATTTTTGTTTTGGTCTTCCCAACCACGAGACGTTAGTTTTTTGAGTTAATTCATGTTCTGGGATTTAAGAAGTATGTCTCGAGGGAGTTTCAGATTTTTTTGACAAGGTTTAGGGAACGTTTGGATTACGAATCCAGCAAGTCACCACGATAGGGCCACATTGCGGTGACATTTCCTTTGGCACGTACACTGCATCGTGGTGACCTTGTAAACTACATTCCAGTTGTAAATTTAATTTCCTGAGGGGCATTGTGTCTTTTTCCCTCAATACCATAGTCCATAACATGATTTGAGGTATATTTTAGGTCATAATTGGACTTCTTATCCAATTCTCATCTCAAAGAAACCCTAATCCTCTCCTAAGAACATCAATTTCATTACTTTCTCTATAAGGAATCCAAGAATTCAAGTTCTCTAAGGTCAAGAACCTTCAAGAAAGCTTCAAGAATGGTTTTTCCTTCTCAAGATTAAGTGTTTAAGTTATGTAGGAGTTCATCCATAAGTCTTCTTTCACCTATGGATCCCAAAAATCTTTAATTTAATTACAGATATGAACTTTCCCTTTTATTTATGAAGTATCATGTGTTCAAGATGAATATAAATCATGATTTCCTTAGTAATTTAACTAAATTCATGTCCAAGGATGTTTTCATAAAAAGTTAGGTTATATCATTCTTTAAGTTTCAATTCCCATGATGTATCCAATTGAATTTCATGTTACAATATTGAATTATGAACCTTTCTATGTCTACAAGGGTTTTCAAGTGATTTAATCGATTAATGCTTTGAGTTGCAAGTTTTCATGTTCTACTCCATTGATTTTATGTTAAATCCGCAACTTATAAATTTAGTCGTGCACTCATGTTGTTTTCACATGTATATCATATTCCCATGTTTAAGTTTATGACTCTCATGTGTTTAATGAAATGTCTAAATATTGGGTTTTGAGCAATGATCCCCTACTATGGTTTTTAAAGCTTTATGTGTCATCATTGTTATTTCCATTCAGTGCTGGTGGGTTATGAACAACCGATACCTAATTTTTTTTACGTAATTTCAGTGTCTTTAGAATGATTTCAGATAAACTATGAGCATTGTCATTCAGTTAGTTGTTTTAGACAGTTGCTTGTTCAGTTAAGCTTAGTTTAGTCTAATAATCAGTGTTTTTCAATTTAGAGTAAAACTTAGCACCAAGTGAATAGAGGGATGGCGTCTCCTCCGTCAGTTAGGCATGAGGCACTTGTTTCCCTCATTAGTTAGGCATGAGAAGTTAGTAGCAGTCCCTAAGTTATATCATTAGTTAGGCATGAGAAGTTAGTAGCAGTCCCTAAGTTATAGACCTACGGCGTCACCATAGACTTTGAGGGGTCCCCGATCAGTTAGGTATGACACCCTAGTCTTTTAGAACATCAAATTAGTGGATCCACACAATCAGCGTTAGTACTCGTGGCACGGTACTGGCACCCTTCCAACTGGGGTTACAGGTTGGACCCCAATAAAAGATTTGGGGCATGTCGGTTATAGACAGCTCCCACAGTCTCAGAACAGTATTCAGTGTATTTTCAGTTCAAGTTTACTTGATCAAGTGTACTGATTCTCAATTATTCAGTTATCAGAGTTCAGTCTTTTAATTTATAGATTATTTCAGAAATATGCTTATGCTTGGTCTTGCATTCTTAGATATTACAGTTATCATGCATTCATGCTCAGTTATCTTATGTTGTTTAATTAGTCCTTATCTCATGTGCATAGTACTCCATAGTTTTAGTCCAGTTATTCAGACTAAGTACAGTTTAATTTTATATGATCAGTATTCATATATCTGCTACTCAGCATACCGATGTTAGTTATCCCTTACTAAAATTTCAGTTGTTCGGTCACACAGACATCAATCATTCAGTTAATCAGATCTACTTTGTACATTTATGTTGGTTTTGTATGTTTATTCAATCGTGATTAGTATATTTGTATATTTAGGTCCTTGAGTAAAGTCAGTTTCCACCACATAGTTTCAAACTCAATATTCATACGTCATCCTTAGTACAACTTTTATAGCATATTCTGCCTTACAAGATAATTGCTTACAATATTTATATTTCTACAGCCCCCTAGCTTACAGAATTATTTTTAGCTCATGATTTATAAATTTTTTATAATTCATAATTTTCACGTATAGTCATGTTTCAAATGTATATTTCAGCAAATAACTTATATCCTCAATTTTATAGCATGTTAGAAATATTTCCATGATTTAGTGCATGTCACCATGTACTCAGTATATTCCAGAAGTACTGATCCTCATATACGTCTATGTGGCAACATTATTTCATAATGTAGGTACTAGTTGTGACAAATTCAACACTAAATGAAACAAATATTGTTGAAAATGATCCCATTAAATCAAAGAAGGGAAAGAAAGCATTAGGACAACAAAACAATCCCCCTAAGAAGAATTCTAAGAAAATTACTTCAATTGTGATAAAATTATCCAGAAGTCTATTGATAGTTGGGCTTGAAAGAAGGGAAAAAAAGGATCAAGCAAAAATGATTGAATCCAAAGAAAAAATGTATAATCTTTATGCCATGCTTTCAAAATGCATTCTAGTTGGTAATTCTTGAGAATGATGGATGGACTCTATTGCCTCCCACCACATGTGTGCCAACAAAGAATAATTTTTATTATATGCTCTAGCTTAATCAGAAGATATTCCTGGCACACTCCGCTACGATAAAGAGTGAAGAAATAGGCAAAACTTGTTTGAAGATGACATCAGACAAGGTGATGACCCTAAACAATGTCCTTCATATTTAGGAGTTGTGAAAGAACTTTGTTTCTACTTCACTTCTGACTAAGAATAGACTCAAATATGTATTTATTTTTTTATAAAATTGTAAAAAGTATGGGTAAAGTGTATATAGGTAAAGTTTACCTCACTGAGAGTCTTTTTAAGATTAATGTAATGACAATTGATATGAAGAAAAGTTCTGGTTGTTCTTACTTACTTGAGTCAAATGATTTATGAAATGAATGTTTAGGATATATCAATTATAAGAACCTTGCAAAAACTGATTAGTTTGAAAGTTTTACGTAACTTTGAGTTTAATAAATCAAAGTGTCGAACATGTGTTGAATATAAGTATATTAAGCATCCGTGCATATCTATTATAAGAAATTTCAATTTCTTAGACTTATTTCACAAAGACATTTATGACATGAAGTCAACACCATCTCGTGATAGAAAAAATTATTTCATAACTTTTATTAATGATTGCACTAGATATTCTTATGTTTATTTACTGAATATTAAGGATAAAGCAATAGAAACGTTTAAGACAATATAAAACAGAAGTTGAAAATAAGTTAGATAAGAATATTAAAATAATGAGAAGTGATAGGGTGGAGAGTATGGATCTCCTTTTGTAGAGATGTGTTTGAAAAATGAAACTATCTATTAAACTATTGCTCCACATACACCCCAGTCGAATGAAACTGCGGAAAAAAAATTAAATTTTTTAAAAAATAATAATGCTTTACTTATAAGTTCATGTTTACCACAAAACTTATGGGGGGAAGCTATCCTTACAGCAAATCGAATATTCAATGAGAATATCTCATATTATGACACAATATATTCCATATGAGAAATGAAAAAAAAGAAAACTCAACTTTAAATATTTCATAGTGTGGGGGTGTCTAGTTAAAATTTAATTTCCTATACCCAAAAGGGTAATAGGTCCAAAGACTGCGGACTATATTTTCATCAAATATTCTATAAATAGTAAAATATGTTGATTAGTTCACAAATTTGAACATTTGGATATCCATGATTATACGGTAATTAAATCATATAACACTGAATTCTTTAAATACATTTATCCATATAAAACTAGACATGAATTATCTAATGAAAAATTTAAACCTAGGGATGAACCAAGAGAGAATGTACTTGATGAAGAGAATCTAAGGTGTAGTAAATGTCAAAGGATGTCAACTTCCTTTGGATCGAGCTTTGTAACATTGCTTCTCATAAATGAGCCTCAAACATTCAAAAAAGCAATGTTTGTTGCAGACACATCCTTTCGAAAAAAGGTTGTCAATAGTGAGATTGATTCAATAATGAGCAACCATACTTGAAAGTTGCTTGATCTTCCTCCGGAAAATAAACCTTTAGACTTTAAATGGATCTTTAGAAGAAAAATGAAAGTTGATGGTACATTTTATACCCCATTTTAACACGGGTCAAGCCAAGGTACAACATGTTGAAAACCTCTAATCAAATTAATGAAGTCGCCACCTAATTAGTTCTATGGTAAATTAGGACACCTATTATAAATTAAGTGATTAAATACATCATTTTAAGGTCTATTTAAATTAAGTGATTCTAGGAAAGAGCTCTAATTGTCCTAAAGAGAAGAGATTAAGCATCCTATAAAGGATCCACTAACTATGATTAACCGATCAAACTCAGGTCAATTAATTAAAATTTGAAAAGTCGAGTAAAAGTGAGATTTTTTTCTTTCAAACTCAAAATTAGGAGGCAAGCTTGAAACTTGACATTTCTTTTCTATTCGGAATAGTGCGGATTTTTCTTTTAAAATGTAAAACGTTAATCATTTGTTTGAAACAACGTTGCTTGCCCAAAATTTATGGTTCAAAAATAAAGTAAAAGTATGACCTCTATGTGTGCATTAATATCCATGCTTTGAAATAATATTTTAGGAGTCATTTGCTTCAAACCAAAATGTTGATTCTTTTAAAAGTGAAAACTTAACGTTATATACATGATAAGTAATTTATTAATAATTAGGAAAAATATATTATGTTATTGCTAAAAATTAAAACGTAACCTCATACTAACACAAAATTTGCATTAAAGGAGTGAAAACTAAATTACAGATACAAAATAAGTCGCTCAAAAAGAGAGTTAATATGCTAAAAAGGGAAAAATAGGGGAGCATGTTTGACTAATTTTTCTTGCTGTTAGAATGGTCTAACAAGTTTTGACAAATCCATATGCAGGAATGATGATGTATCGAGTCCTATAGACTTGTTTTTTGCGGGAGTCCCGAACTAAGACTCCATTTTTCTCCAAAAGTATTCATGCAAGCAACATGAAGAAGATTAGAAAGGAGAAAATTATTATTAGATGATATTAAAAGAAAGAAGAAGAAATATAAAAAGTGAAAAATCATGCTAATATTCAAAACTATAAACCATGTGAAACTACCTTTCAATCTTTCATGCTTTCATAGAATATACTTACTCTAGTATTTACGATAAAATCAAGGTAATAGCAACAATAGAACTTATATAACCAAGAGTAGTACAAGTGAGAAATATAATTAAATTTTAAGTATTAGATATTGATGGAAAAAGTGCAGAATTGTATCAAGGAACCAATATGCACTACCACATGTAACTTTTAACACTTAAATCTAGCCAAAAACCTTAATCTCGAGGCGTTACATTTACTTGAAACAAAATATGACAATTCTGATTTATACCAAATAAAATAGCTGACTTTCAGTTATTCATAATAGAAATTAAAGGAAAAGGTATGTATGTGCCTAAAAAATTGAAGTAGCACTACCAAACAGACTCACGTTCTATTAGAGAAAATATATAGATAGACAATGGACTGCATAGTATTTATAAACTGAAGCAAAACATCTTGTTTTATCATTTCATTTTAACATAGAAAATACATAGCCTATGTCAAATTTCACCATATAAAAATACAAGATAAACATTAACTTGGAACTAAAGCTAATTTCATTCTAATAAATTCATTTTTTAAAAATCAAGGTGCCTAAAGAGTGAAGAAAACAAGACTAGGAATCTCTGTAAACCTCAAATCAAGCTAAAACACATTTTTAACATCATTTATTATAGCTAAGCAAAGCAAAAGGATGCTGACAAGATATGATTTTCTAAAGATTGAGCATTATGGCTTATCACACATATTTTAAGAATAGAGCGGAGGGAGGTAAGGTCACGTGCTACAGGGCAGTGAACAGGACTTATTTAATCACTGGTCTAGGCTCAAACTCGAGAAATGATAAAATCGAACCATACTATAAAGCTAGAATCTTAACAAAGACCAAACAAAAATGCAAGAACCAACTGCTTAGAGAAAAATAGGCGGTCGGGGCGGTGGAAAGATTATGTCACGATACTAGTAAATAGAGATCAAGAGAAAAAATGAAGCGTGAAGCAGTGATTTCGAATGCGGCTCAAAAGCTTGTCGCAGTTGAAATCCAAAGGACCAAGAGAGAAACAAACGATACTATAATAGTGAGTTTTAAGAAAGTGGAGGAGGCTCAAATGCTTTTCAACTCTAAAAAGATGATCAAAACAGAAGAAATTTCTGCTTGACTGAGAAACAAAATAAAGTAAAGCAAACAAGTATATATTTTTTAGCGAGAAAGAGAGAATCATAGCTCTAAGAGTTGTAGAAGCAACGAATTTCAAAACATGTTCAAAAATGGATTCGAAACACAAGTATTTACAGAGAGAAATTAGGGTTCTCCTTCTTGAGCGAGAATTGGCCCTTTAATTTGAACGCTTGCATTCAAACATTGGAGCATATCTCAATTCAACCTCCACGTGATTGAGATGAAAAATCACAAAAAATAAATGACATATTCTGTCATGGTTGGTGAAGCTTGTTGTTTGCCTAAAAATGAAAGAGGGGGAAGAGGGAAGAAGGACCAAAAGCACGACTGGTGGAAACTCTACCATATTTCAGGGTTTTGGGGGGGGGGGGGGGTGAGATTATGGGTACTTTAGATAAAATAAGTTACGGTAAAATATGTAGTTCAAGGTATTGTAAAAGGGCTGATGAGAATATATCTTAGGCTGCTGCATTTTTGGCCAATTTTAAATGGCTTTGGGCCCTGTTCGTTCTCTTAATATAATTTGAAGGAAGGAGGTCAAATTAGGTGTCAACATCTTTTCCACTTTGAACGAAGATGCTGAAAGAGTTTTTGAACAAAGAAATTGATGAAGTAGCCAATTTTATCCCAACCAACGATGTTGCAGTGAAGTTTAGAAAAGTTATAAGGGAAAGTAATTTTTTTAAAAGTTAATGGATGAACTTTGATTTCTAGGTTTACTAAATATCACGGGTTGTAGGAGAATCGGGCCAAATGTAGTTCAAGAATTTTGATAAAGGAAGAATGTGGTGTGAGTTTAGCAGCAATTTTCACAAAAGTTCAGTTGAATTGGTGCATGATGGAAATAAAAGTGGTGGTTAAGCAAAAGGTTAGGCTTGAACAAGTAAAGATTTAGAAATTGAGCAAAGTAAAGATAAAACTTTCAAGAGGATAAAGAGTAATGAGGATTGGAGAAAAATTTAAACCAGAGATTAACAAATACAAAAGTATTGGATGAAATGAAGTAAAAACATAGCCAAAGAGCGATACTTTTTTAAAAATTATCCAGTATAAAGTCACGATGAGAGTGGTGTCAAGATTGATAAAGAGAATAAAGAGCAAGGGCTAAAGATGAAAAAACATGTGGAATTTAAGATTCTACTATTAAAAATGAAAAGGTTGATGTAAAATTTCCTACATGTCCCGAATGTGAGATGTAGGTGTTGTTTCGGGTACACAATCTGTATGTTAGTTCACTAAACTTCAACACAAGTTCAAGACTATATCAAGAACACCCATGAAGTTTTTAACACCTTCAACACAAGTTCTTCAAGAACTATCAAAGAAGTATGTTATTTAAAGAAATAAGATGAAAACAGAATAAGCCAAGTCCTTTGAATTCATGGAGTGTCCTTAAGAAAATAATTCTCCTAAAGTACCCGAGGTTGCGGATTTTTTCTCTCAGGATAAAATGGCTTCATAATCAGAATGTAGTGGTACCTAAAACTTTCTGATTTTCTTCGAACTCACTCAATGGGAGATGATCACACAGAGTTTTTTAGAAGCAAGAGAATGTTTTTCTTGTGAAAAAATTTTCATACTACCTGAGAAAAAAGTTCAGATATTTATAGCCATCAAATGCCCCTTTGGAAAGGAAGCAATAGTTCATGAAAGGGTATATCATTTTGGAATAGTCATATCTGTCTATTCCGAAATAACACGTCTTTTATGAACAATCACATTCAATCAAACAGTCACCCTTTTCCGAAATAGTATGTCTTTTCCTTGAAGGATTGTGTCCTTCTATTTTTCATTTACACTAATTGAACCTACAATCCCCCACAAGAATGGAAAATGAGTATTTTCTTATAAAACTTTTACGGATAAATATGTGATCAGCAAGCAAAGACTGATTGCATCTGGATAAGTGAGTTTTCCTTTGAACTTTCCGTAGTTAATATGCATTGGATGCACTCGTTCAATCGGTAGAATTGATATCTTTGAATCGTCGAGCTTTAATGCACACCTAGACAACACATATCACACAACTAGCCTCACAATTTTGTTCATTTCAGCCATGAACATGTCTCGATTTCATGAGATATTTGAGAATAGGCCTTTACTAATATTCTCCTTGAAGCGGATTCCACTTCCCCCTCACATAGATGATTTCTAAATATTCAATCCTATAGATTAAACTATTTTTTCAAATCTGCCAAATTTAGATATTTATTAAAAGACTTCACACCATAAGTTTTATCCTTGTTTACTAAACATTGTCTACATCATGAGAATGGGTTGGGTATATTGGCAATGTTGAACCTGTCAAACATAAATTTTTTTTATCTCCTTGAACCTAGCTCTTGGGATCTCCAATCTGCTAGGTAGAGTTACCGTCATGCTGATTTGTTCTTGACCGTAAACCCATTCCCTTGGATGTTTTCTCAACTCTCTCTTTAGATAAGCTTTTTGTAAGTAGATCCAGCACATTATTCTTTGACTTTACATAGTCAACACTGATAATTCCACAAGAGAGAATTTCTCTAATTGTATTATGTCTCCGTCTGATGTGACGAGATTTATCATTGTACATCATGCATCCTGCCCTACTTATTGCCGCTTGACTATCACAGTGTATAAATATTAGTGCCAATGGTTTGGGCCAATAAGGAATATCTTCCAAGAAGTTCCGGAGCCATTTTTCTTCTTTATCGTCTTTATCTAATGCTATAAATTCTGATTCCATTGTAGGGCAAGCAATACATGTCTGTTTGGACAATTTCCAAGAGATTGCTCCTCTACCTATAGTAAATATGTATCCACTCATGGATTTTACTTCATTCGATATGGTGATCCAATTTACATCACTATATCCTTCAAGTACCGTCGGATATTTACTATAATGCAAAGCATAGTCTTGAGTGTATTTAAGATACCTCAAAACTCTTTTCATTACCATCTAATAATTTTTATTGGGATTACTCATGTACCAACTCAACTTACTAATAGCACATTCTATGTCTGATCGTGTACAATTCATGATATACATTAAAAATCCCAACACTCTTGCATATTCCAACTGTGAGTCACTTTCACTTTCATTATTTTGAAGTGCAAAGCCCACGTCCAATGGAGTCTTGGCAATACCAAATTCTAAATACTTAAATTTGTTAAGTACCTTTTTGATGTAATGAGACTGTGACAATGCCAACGCTTGTGGAGTTCTATGGATTCTTATTCCTAAGATCATATCCGTAACTCCAAGGTCTTTCATATCAAACTTGCTTTCAAGAATTCATTTTGTAGCATTTATGTTAGAAATATCTCTACTGATGATTAACATATCATCCACATATAAGCAAACAATGACTTTATGATTTGGAGTGTCGTTAATGTAAACATATTTATCACATTCATTTATATTGAACCCATTTGCCAATATGGTTTGGTTAAAATTTGCATGCCACTATTTAGGTGCTTGTTTTAGTCCATAGAGTGACTTAACCAGTTTGCACACCTTCTTTTCTTTACTAGGAACTACAAAATCCTCGTGTTGTTCTATGTAAATTTCTTTCTCCATTTAGGAATGACATTTTCATATCCATTTGATAGATTTTAAGACCATATACCGCTGCTAAGGCAATTAACATCCGAATTGACGTTATCCTTGTTACTGACGAGTATGCATCAAAGTAATCAAGACCTTCTTTCTATTTGAAGCCTTTTACTATAAGTCTTGCATTGTATTTGTCAATAGTATCATCCGTTTTCATGGTCTTTTGAAGATCCATTTAGAACTTAAAGGTTTATTTCCTAGAGGAAGATCAACCAAATCTTACGTATGGTTTCTTAAGATTGAATCAATCTCACTATTGACTGCCTCTTTTCAAAAGGATGAGTCTAAAGATGCTGTCACTTCTTTAAATATTTGAGGCTCATTTTCTAAGAGAAATATTACAAAATCTGATCCGAACGAAGTTGAAGTTATTAGACGTGTACTACGTCTTGGATTCTCATCATTATGTACATCCTTACTTGGTTTATCTCGAGATCATTTAGATCTTCCACTAGATTGTTCATGTCTAGTTTTATACAGATAAATATGTTCAAAGAATTCAGCATTATCTAATTCAATTACCATATTTTTAGTGATATCCGGATGTTCGGATTTATGAACCAAAAACTGACTTTCTTTACTACTTTTAGCATATCTTATGAATATGTTGTCCACTGTCTTAGGTCCTATTTTCACCCTTTTAGGCATAGGAACTTGGACTTTTGCTAAACACCCCCATACTTTGAAATATTTTAAGTTTGGTTTCCTTCTTTTCCATTTTTCGTATGAAAATGATTGTGTCTTACTATGGGGCACTCTATTAAGTATTCAGTTAGATGTAAGGATAGCTTCCCTCCACAAGTTTTGTGGTAAACCTGAACTTATTAGTAAGGAATTCATCATTTCCTTTAAGTTTTGATTTTTATTTTTTCAATTCCATTAGTTTGAGGTGAATACGAAGCCGTAGTCTATTGGACAATTTTATTCTCTACACATATTTTCGCAAAGGAAGATTCATATTCTCCACCCCTATCACTTCCTATCATTTTGATCTTTTTTTCTCTAACTGATTTTTAACTTTTTTTTTATATTTCCTAAATACATCTATTACTTCATCCTTACTATTTAGTAAATAAACATAACGGAATCTAGTGCAATTGTCAACAAAAGTTATAAAATACTTTTTCCCACCACAAGATGGTGTTGACTTCATATCATAAATATCAGTATGTGTTAAGTCTAAGGGATTGAAATTCCTTTCAATGGACTTATATAGATGCTTAGAATACTTTGATTCCACACACGTTTGACATTTTTATTTATTGCACTCAAAATTTGACAAAACTTCTAAGTTAATCAGTTTTTGTAAGATTTTATACTTCACATGTCCTAAATGACTATGCCATAAATCGTTTTACTCTAGCAAGTAAGAAGAAGCCTCAGGTTTCTTCATTTCAACAACGATTACATAAAGTTTGAAAAGGCCCTCCTTGAGGTAGCCCTTTCCTAAATATGTATCATTCTTGCTTATTACAATTTTCTCCAAAACAAACACACACTCAAAATGATTTTTAATGAGAAGTGTTGTTGACACTAAGTTTTTCCTAATAGTAGGAACATGGAGAACATTTTTGAGAGTCAACACCTTACCAAAAGTCACTTTTGGGAATATCTTCCCACTTTCTTCAACCTTGGTTGTTGTATTATTTCCCATGAATATTACTTCTTTATGATCAACAGGATCATAAGTAGCAAAAACTTTTTTTTCTGCTTAAACATGTCTAGTGGCTCCTAAATTAAACCACCATTCATTTGGATATCCAACTAGATTTCTTTCAGTGATCATATCACATAGATTTTCAATATTTCTAATTGCTTCCAACATGTTTATCTAATTTCTTTTCTTTTTCTTATTTAGAACTTGACTATTTAGAGCTTTGTGGCCAACATCACTACAAATGTAGCAATTGCCTTTGAACATTTTCTTATTCTGCTCTCTCTTGTCCAGAGTACTCCTTCATCTTCTTATCATTTGGATTATCATCCTTAACAGGATTTGCAACCATAATTGATGATTTTTCATTCAACTCATTATCCTCGTCTATAGTGAAATAACTCATAAGATCTTTTAAATTAGACAATTGATTTCCAATCATCTGTTTTAAAGAATATAAGGATCTATAGTTGTGAACATTTGCATTGCAAGTTTGGCCAGTCAAAATGACATTATTTGCTTCCATTTTTAAAGTTCATACCAAATTATTTTTCTAGTTTTTCTGCCATTTTCATTGGTAGAGCAATACTTGAACGACTTAATGACGCAATATTGGTTGTTGTTGAGAAATACCATTTAGAACCAAATCAATTTATTGTTTAGTTTCATTCATAATTTTTCTGTCAATCTTTGACATACTCTTTAGTATTTCAGAATACTAACAATAAAGAATTTAATCTTTAGCCAACTTATTTCTAGTCAATGATGAAGTTTTTATATCTTCAAATCATCAACCGAATGAACTATGAAATATGATGAAGTTTTTAGGACTTCAAATCGTAATCAAATTCAAACAGAGTGAAATACCATAGATTTTAAACTCCAGAAACCAATACAGGGATTTTAATGAATCAGTGAAGTTTTTATATTCTTCGATCCAAATTCTCATACTGATTTCTCGATGAAGTTTTTATATTTTGCTAACCAAGGGAGTAGAAATCAAAAGATTTTAGTTTCCACAAAATCAGATACAATACAGATTAAACAAATACTTGATTTATAAATGACGACAATTTTTTTCCCCTTCACCAAACAAGCACAAAAATAAATATTTTTATACTTTTCTTTAAATAGTTGTTTTTCTCAATTTTGATAAAATCTGTATTTTTCAACAATAATTTCAAAAACATGTTAAAATTAACATATGAACAATCAAATGCAGTTTTAACTCTGTATTTACAACTTTGAACTGCTAAGAATAAGTTCAATCCAACTTATGAACATCAACAAACTAAAGTTCAAACTATTTTCTTGAAAAAAAATAAAACCAAATGTTAAGAACTTCAAAACAAGTTCAACCAACTTATGAACTATCAAAATAAAGTTTCAAGAACTTCAAACATAAGTTCAAAAATTTGAAGAACTATCAATATGAAGGTCAAACTATTTACTAAAAAAACAGTAAACAAAACAATATAGATTAGTATATATTTCCTTCTGATTGTTGTTTCGGGTACACAATCTGTATGTTAGTTCACTAAACTTCAACACAAGTTCAAGACTATATCAAGAACACCCATGAAGTTCTTAACACCTTCAACACAATTTCTTCAAGAACTATCAAAGAAGTATGTTATTTAAAGAAATAAGATGAAAACAGAATAAGCCAAGTCCTTCGAATTCACGGAGTGTCCTTAAGAAAATAATTCTCCTAAAGTACCCGAGGTTGCGGATTTTTTCTCCTAGGATAAAATGGCTTCATAACCAGAATATAGTGGTACCTCAAACTTTCTGGTTTTCTTTGAACTCACTCAACATGAGATAATCACATAGAGTTTTTTAGAAGCAAGAGAATGTTTTTCTTATGCAGAAATTTTCATACTACTTGAGGAAAAAACTTAAGGTATTTATAGCCATCAAATGCCCCTTCAAAAAGTAAGCGATGGTTTATAAAAGGGTGTATCATTTTGGAATAGTCATGTTTGTCTATTCTAAAACAACACGTCTTTTTTGAACAGTCACATCCGACTCACCCTTTTTCAAAATAGTGTGTCTTTTCCTCGAAGGGTTGTGTCCCTCCATTTTCTATTCACAACAATTTAACCCAATAGTTTGTTGATTCAAGATTGATAGTAGATCCTTGACCCTTGTTGGTGAGCTTGACTTTCCAACAAATTACCCAGTTTACTGGTAAGATAAAGTTCCACATTGTGCTGCGTCTGTTGTTGTTGTATGTGGATTAAGCTTCCTACCAAATCTTGATAAAATTTTAAGACTAATTTAGTATAAAATAATAAAATTTAAATAAAAGTCCTACGACAAAGATCATGAGACAACTGTATACACACTGGACTGATTCTCTAATGAGATTACGCTAATGTGCAGTATTACAGAATTCATCAAACCACGTAGTAATAGTGGTAAAAATAGTTCTTAACAAAAGATAAATAAAAAATTAAGCTTAATTTTTCTAGCAATTCATAAAATAGCATGCAGTGTTGTAATACCCCATATTTTCCTAGCTCATTTTAGCTCTTAGTACATGAGTAATCCTATATAAAAATTTTCTAAATACTCAGAATTTTTCAGTTTAGAGCTTACCATTTTTTAGGAAAATTTAGTCAGATTTTTAATGATATAAAATTCGCCCAAATCCAATACCTGGGTGAAAAGTTATAACCGTTTTTGTAAATCAGTGTGTAAAAATGAAAAATACTGCATTGCGGAGCCAGGCCAAATGGTAATTGTAAAATTCAGTGTGTCATCGCGAAAATGGTGCGTCGCGCCAATGTTCCAGTTCAAAATTATCATTTCCCAGTGTGGTAACGTGATTTCACTGCGCCGTGCCACTAGCCATTTTCCCAGTCGTCCATTTTTACACAGTGCTAGCCATATTCCAGTGGCTCACCGTGATGCGGTAGCATCTAGTGATAATTTTTAAATATTTTTAGTGATAGTTGGGTATTTTTCCATGTCCCAAATCAGCCTTTAACACGTAATTCACCCCTAATTAACCTAGTTATATCATTATTTCCTCACCTTCTCTAAGATTAAAACATTCTGTCTCAAAGGGAAAAACCCTAGCTTCAAGAAATGAAGAACAAACTCAAGAATTCCTCCAATAACCTGCAAGAATTAATATTCCCAGGTATGTTAGGTGTTCATTCATGGGTTTCTTTCTCTCCTAAAGTCCAAGAACCCATTTTTAAACTTACAAGATCTCAGATTTATGAATTCCATGCTTGAAATTGATTGTATTCATGTTGAGGATAGTAATTAGGTTTCAATTCATGATTAATAATAAGTTCCATGAAATTAAACTAGTTTAAGTAATAAATTATGTGAATTGTATGCTAAACCCTTGAAATTGCAATTGAGTATTGTATTCATGATGTTCATGTATTGACCATTATTATGTTAAATAGTCCATGCTCCCCAAGTGTTTGCTAAAATGCCTATATGAAGTAAATAGTGGAATTATTACATTTCATTATGTTGTCCTAATCATGTACAAGCTTATCCCCTACAAGTGTTTGATAAAATCTCTATGAATGCATTATGAACAAGTGGACATTGTTATGCTTTTCAAGACCATGCTATGCTTTATTTTCATGCTATCGAGTCCTTGGGATATCTAATACCTGAAAATCTAACTGTTTACCTAGAGCTACAGTAGTTACAAAATAGTCTTAGTTATGTCCTAAAACAGTAAGTACTCAGGTAGTTACATAACTCAGTGAAACTCAGTATCAGTCTAGTTCAGCTTCGTATTGTAATTAGTGTCATTCAGATGGGAGTAGGATTCAGCACTGAGTAAACCCAAGTATGGGGGATCACCTGCCAGTAAAGGGTGTGATCGTTAGAAGCAGTCCTTGCATTCCAGAACTACATAACTAGTGTAGGTTGAGACATCAACTTGCTAGTTGAGGATTGATGAGGTGTTTTACCTGCCAGTTGAGGGTACCACCATTCTCATTCAGGGCATCTTCCATATGAGGGTGAATCTTTAACTTGTCTTTACCCGTGGCATGGTATTGACACCCTTCCAGCTGGGGTTACAGGGTGGACCCCAAATCTATTCAGAAAAGGGGAATGTTGGTTAGATGACTACCTCCCACAGTCTTAGTTTCAGTCTCAGTATAGAACTCAGTTCAGTTCTACAGAATCAGGGCTGTTAGATACAATCACTCAGTTATCAGTGACTACAAATATTAGTTACTCAGAATGAATAATCAGTACTCAACTTCAGTGAAAGCTCAGATATAGTATTCACATATATACACAGTATTGCATACTCAGTATTTTACAGCAGTTTCAGTTATCCATGTATTCTTACTCAGTTATTCCATATCATTTAGTCAATTATTGTTCATGCATATGAACCCTTGCATTCAACATTACCTTATATAGCACACCAATATATTCCATGTACTAACACATACTTTCTCTTTATGCTATGATGTCTAATATTATAGGTTCGGACACTCAGGCTCCGACAACGCTTAGACAGATTTAGTTAGCAGCAATAAATTCAATAGTGAGTCCTTATCTATCGAGGATATGATTTTATTTAAGCATTACTGTAGCTTCATTATGTCAATAGTCAGAGTTAGTTGGGGGCTTGTCCTATCAACTCCACTTTTATACTGTTCAGTTAGAGCTTTTGCAGACTAGACTAGTTCAGACAATGTTTTAGATTTAAGATATTTTATCAAATATTATTGTCATAAATTATTATTATCAGTATTCAAATTATGAACCTTACGGCATTTCAGCCTATGTTTTGCATTATTATATTATTATTATTCAGTGCTCACAGCAGGTACTAGTCATGGGTTAGCTTATAGTCCTTTGGGGTCGTAAGCATCGTGTGGCATCCGGGGTGCAGAGTTGGGGTGTTACAAACTTAGTATAAGAGCCTAAGGTTCAATAGAGTCCTAGGGGGGTCTGAAAACCATGTCTAGTAGAGTCTTGTGCATGTGTGTGTAGCACCCCACAGTTATGGACAAGAGGCTATGAGATATTTTTAGGAAAAGTTTCCCTTCTTTTAATATTCATGTCGTTCGAGTGAGCATGAGCTCAAGTTAGAATCTCGGTCTAATCCTTTTCTTACCTCTATTTACAGAACATGCCTCCCAAAAAAGACCAATGGAAGAAGAACTGGAAACCAGTCAGCCCCCCAGCCTATTCAGGCAGATTCCCTAGACAAACATGTCTCCCATGCAGAATTCAAAGCTGTATTCACTACTCTAGCCCATTCTATAGCAGCTTAGAATGAACGGCCAGCTGCTGTTCAGGCCAACCCAGTGGCCAATACTACTGCAACTAAGATTCGGGACTTGAATCCTCCCTTATTCTCAGGATCTAAGCCCGAAAAGGATCCACAAGAGTTTCTTGATTAGGTTCAGAAAGTCACATATATCATGGGAGTGACATCGAGTGAGAGTGCTGAGTTAGCTATCTATTAGCTACAAGATGTATCTCATACATGGTTTAAGGAATAGAAGGTAGACAGGGGTAAAGATGCAGAGCCTATAGAATGGAAGAGTTTGCTACTACTTTTTTAAATAGATTCTTCCCCTTAGAGCTGAGATAAGCCAAGGTGATACAGTTCATCAATCTCAGGCAAGGAAACATAAGTGTGAAAGAGTATTCCCTTAAGTTTACTCAGTTATCCAAGTATGCTCCCCATGTAGTAGCAGAAAATAGGTCCAGAATGAGCAAATTCGTGTCTGGGGTGTTAGAGAGTGTGGTTAAGGAGTGCAGAACTGTGATATTGATTAAGAAGATGGACATATCCAGTCTCATGGTCCATGATCAGTAGATATAGGAATCTAAGAATAAGGAGATATAGAGGGAGAATAAGAGAGATAGAATAAGTAGCTTCAATTTCACTCAACCTAAGTCAGAAGGCAATAATTGTTCTCAATTTCACCAAAAATTTTCAATTCCATCTCTGTCTTCAGCCAGTGCTCCATTACCTAAGTTCAGAAAGGGTAAAAAAGATAAGGTGCCAGGCTCTAAATCTCAGGGTAGTGTCAGCAGTGATCGAACAAATCCTCTTTGTCAAAAATATGGTAGAAACCATTAGGGTGTCTGCAGGGCCGGTAGTGATATTTATTTTGGGTTTTGCAAGACAAGACATAGGATCAGAGATTATCCTTAGTCAAGTTATCATGGTTAGTACAATAGTTCCTCATCTCAATTCGGTTACCCAAACCAGCAAGGTGCCACCTCCAGTGCCATCTGTGGGAAATACCCAAATAGGCTTTATGTACTTCAGTCCAGATAAGATCAGGAAAACTCTCCTGATGTGCTTACTGGTATGTTACAGATCTTCCATTTATATGTATATAATTTATTAGATCCAGGAGCTTCTTTCTCTTTTGTAACTCCTTACATTACAGTCAACTTCAAGGTCAAACCAAAAATCTTAATAGAACCTTTCTCAGTGTCTATCCCCGACTCTAGAGTAAAGTGGTAGCAGTTCAATTTAGAGTTATTGATTAAGTGGTTAATAGACTTAGAATAACGGCTTTAATATAAGGGGGAGATAGTAGAATAAGTAACTAAGTCAGGTTTCAGATTTTAGTAGTAATGTTAGCATGTGTAGAAAAGCAGTGGGAGAGGATGATGCCCAACCTCTCTTTACATTGGTGAAAAGTTTTGTACTTCAGCTATCACGATATCTAGTCATGCCCTACATGTTATCTCTATGATCATAACTCATGTTCGTACACGTTATCAAAAGTCATGTACGCTTATAGTTCTTAGTATAAAGAGTTCCAGTTCACTCAGTGTTACGAATCATGTTTCATGAATACAGAAACTCCAAACTCAAGTCATGCAACTCATGACTCATGTACTCATGTACTCATTATTTATAGTATTTTCAGTTTCCATGACTTATGCTACACTCCTAATGATCAGCTAAATTTATATTTCTGCCATATGCATCCTCAGTTTAGATCTCTTGATAAATCCATGATATTGATATTCTATTCCTCAGGCTTCAGTTATGTGTCGATTTTGGTATAGTGTCTATTCATGCTTTAGGTGACCACATTTTAACCTCTCAGTGAACTGAACCCTCCTTATAAAATAATGTGATAATGAACAGTTGCTTTGATGGGAAGAGTAAATATTTCATGTTAAGAAAAGATTGTTGCATGCTTGTTTTACATGAGGCTGTAGTTATGAAAGGATTGAATGTAATGTTAATGTGTAATTGGCTAAATGAATTTCATAGATTTGAGTAGGTTTGAATGTACTAGTAGAATTTAGTTCAACTCAGACCTCAGTAGGTAGAGATATCAGTGCATATGTGAATATTTTTAGTAGCCTCAAGTGAAATACAGTGTCAAGGTAGAAATTATAGTTGAGGGAATAGTGGAGAAACGTGGCTAAGATTGCAAGTTAGTAGTTGTAGTGCATAAGGTTTAGTAACTCTATCTTAGATGATGTTTCACAGGGCTTGCTCCATGTTACAGAATTTTAGCCATATTGTGAATTCTTATTCAGATGTCTTATTCAGACTATCACTACTAGAAATTACCCCTATGGCAACGATTCAAATTTAGTTGCTATAGGTATAAAAACCGTTGCCATAGAGCTACTGCAACGGTTTTATATGCGTTCTATATCTGGGCATTAGGATAGGCCTATTGCAATGACATTTGCAACTGTTATAGTAACCGGCGCAATTGGTGTACCTATTGCAATGGTTTCTTCTACACTTATTGCAACAGTTCAAAATATCTATTGCAATGGTTATTTACTGTTGCAATAAAATCTATTGCAACGGTTCTTCGTCGTTACAATAGATTGTATTACAATGGTTCTTCTCCATTGCAATAGATGGTATTGCAATGGTTGTGATGTATTGCAATAGACTCTATTGCAATGGTCGTGAGGTATTGCAATAGATTCTATTGCAACGATGCAGAACCGTTGCAATAGACTCTCTTGCAATGGAGAAGAACCGTTGTAATAGATTCTCTATTGTAACGACAAAAGGCATTGCAACAGCCCTATTGCAACAATTATTGATCATTTGCAACGATTTTTCTCTACCTATTGCAATGTTTTTTCACAGCTATTGCAATGATTTTCGAATCTTTTATAATATGTTTTTTCCACCTATTATTGTAGCTAGTTTAAATACCAATTCATATATATATAGAGGGAACTATATGAATACACACACACACATATATATATATACACACTTCACAACAAAATCTTCCAGTAATAATTCAAATTAAAATATCCAACAAACTAGTAATCTAAATCCAAAAAAAATATTAAAGTCAAATAGCCATTAGTTTTCCTATAAAGTATCAAGTTTGAGTGGCTATAAGTTTTGCAAAATAATCTATCAATAATTCAAAAATTTTCTCAAGTAAGGTTAATTTTTTCATCACTTTCTTCATCTCCTCCTTCATTTTGAACATCTATAAAAAGAGAAAAAATAATCTTAATTAGTACTTAATGACAACATATTTAATTTTCAATAACATAGAAGAACACCTATAAATAGAGCATAAACTAGAAAAATGCTACCAAATCTTGGTTGATTCACACTAGAATTTTTCTTTATTTAAAATGATATAAAAAATCTATTTCAAGAGTTGTTGAGGAAAAAATTCCATGCTCTTAATCATGATATTCAGAACTTGGGTAATTGTATATGAAAAAAATGGCACTATTAGTAAGAGATGACTAAGCTTAAATCTCTTCTTGTTCAGTCACTTCATCTCTAGTAACATCGTAACAACATTCCTATAAGTAGTTGAAGTACTTAGAAGGTATTTGCCGCCTTAATAATTTAATTTGTAGTGGTGCGCTATTACTAGGTGGGGGTGTCTATACCTTTCTTGGCAAGCCTTTTAAAGTGATGGCTATGTAGCATAATCAACTATTCACATAGCAACAATTGGAATGGGGATGAACTATTTTCTCATTACTGTTTAAGTTGCTTATGCTCAGACAATCACCAGTGAGTTACATGGATCAAAGCTCCGAACTAGTGAGCAAGATAACATACGGTATGTTCACAACATTTTCTTTCCTACAACAGGTCTTATAAGGTTGAACATATTGATTGATACCATACTGGATACATCTCAAACTTGAAATAAGAAAAACTTGAATTATGTATTTAGGAGAATGTAACATCCATGACTCCACTTGTGTAAATAGATTGCTTCCTAAGTGTCACACTCACACCTTTCACAGGCTCCAACTACCAGTATCCAACTAAGAGAACTAACAATATCTTTATGAAGGCTCTATTTATGCGGAAAGCCAACAACTCCAAGCTCCATCAGGCTACCACGAATGCTACTGCTGAGAGAAAACTAACAGGTCCATTTATGCTGGTGTTATGCTTGAAGAATTGTTTTACAAGATAACTTCTACATTCACAATATTATACACTAGCTCTCTTATCTGGTTGGTCCTAACCATGTACAACTACCACAAAGACTGCACCTATCCCTAAATAAGCAATCTAAGCATCCTACAAATACTCATCTTATAAGAAAGGTTAGAAAGACTAAGGAATAATCACTATAGTGTATGGAAACTTAAAGGATGGAGGCAAAAATTGTACTCACTCTTGGACTCTCCACAAGTGAGATCAATGACTATGCATAGTTTCACAAAAAAATCAAAAACTGCAGAAACCCATCCATTTTTTCTACATTTCAATTAAAAACATACACCTAATAATATAGAGAAGTTAATGTAATAGTTAAGATCTGGGTTAAGATATATCCTTAAACTGGAAACATTAATATTGTCCTTTCTCATATCCGCTTTTGCTCACCCTTAACCCTTTACTACATGAACCATACACAGCATAAGACTGATGGTAAAATCATGGCCACTGGCCCAGAGAGGGAAATTCAGAAGGAAAATCGGAAGCTTATACAACATAGTCAAGCTGTGTTACTTGGACTCTTAAAAATTGTAGCACCACTGATGTCGTGTCCTCTAAAAATGTACTTCTTTGAAGGACACAACACACGTCTAGTGGCATGTTTAAAGAGTTTGAGTAACATAGTAGTAAACTATATGGCATCACAACAATGGCGAGAAGAAGAAAAAAGGGCAAGAAGAAGAAGAAAAAAAAGACACACCTTTATTGTTACTCCCAATAAATGGACGATTGATTTTTTGAATAGCAACCTCTTCCCTTGACGAATGAGCATTGAATATTAGCATATTAGGATCAAGTGTTAATCTTGGATTTTGACGTTGTAATTGTGCAAAGATGTTCATTGTAACATCTCATTCAGTGGCATCTCTTTGAGCCTGCATTCTTTGTTGTATACTCTCTTCCAGTCCATCCATTCTCTTTTCCACCAATTCTTCCGTAGCAATATTTGAAGAGGGTCCAGAATCATTTATTTTTTATTTAAAAAGAGACTTGGTCACCCCACATCCGTATATTATTACTCGATGTGGATGATCATGACCCATAATTGTTGTGAATGCATCAACTGAGTGACTAGCATCTTCACTTTGTTGAGTTTCTACTCTCTCCATTTCAACCTACAAGTCAAATCCAAAGCGAGCAAGTAAATTGAGTTAATTTAATATTTAATAAAGAACAAATAATCTTGATCAATTTTGAATTAGAAAATTTCATACTATTTGATTTGGAATATCTTCATATGAATCCTTGTACACTCGTCAAAATTTCCTTTTTCTAGTATCCACAAAGAATTCCTTGTTTGACACAGCTCCAGAATTTTTCTTCCTTTTTTCCTAGTTCCATGCAAGTCAACATAAAAAAAAATTCCAGTCAACAAGTAACAAATATACAAGAACACGAAACCTCGCGGATTAGAGCAAAACTTGTTTTGCCAACAGTATGAGGATACTTCCACATTTTTCAATTCTGTTTGTTAGCATTGGACTTATCCTGCAAGACAATTGGTATAGATCAATTTTAAAAAATAAATTAAAGTAATGATTATGGAACAAAATAATAAATGTACATAGTCATATCATACCTTAGCTTCTTTTGAGTTCCAATATTGAAGCAAATCTACAAAGATAGGTTTAGGAATAGTTTTAGGCCTCTTTGCTATTCGAATTTCATCATTGGGGCATGCATAATACTGTTCTTGCTTAAACCTGCACTTGTACCCTCTATAAACAGAATCAATTGCATTCATAACCTATTTTTTTCCATTTTCGGGAATGTCATATTTCTCCTGTAATTTGGTACAATTTGATTAATGCAAAAACTGTGAAATGATTAGAACTACAAATTAAAATAGTGATAACTTTGAACCTGGATATAGCTCCACATATCATCATGTGTCTTCAAATTTTTCCAACTAAGATTAAGAGGACAAAATGTCCCACTCCTTGCCAAAGTGCTAAGAAAACTGCTAAACTCGGTGACCACTTCTTTAGTAGGAACAATAGGTTGATTCAACTCATTTAGCACTATTAGTTGACGATCAGTTCTTCCATGTACTTCTGCTATTTGTGTAGCGCCTTTTTTTCTTTTATTAATTAAAGGGCCTACAATAATATGAACAACAAAATTACTGAAATGAAAATAATTTTTGAAATAGTATGAACTAAATTTATGTATTCTTGCCTTCTCCAGATTGTTCATTTGCTTCAAAATTAGGAAATTTTGACTGATGTTGTTGCACTTGTTCGAGTGATGATTATAAAGCACGAGTGGTGTAATCTGACAATTCTTGGTGTACTTGCTTCTTTACTGGTGCTACAGGTAAGATAGGATCTTGAATCAACTGTTGCACTTGTTCTTGTACTTGGGATCTAACTAAAACGTCGTTTGAATTCTCCTTTTGCTTTTGATGATTTTCCTTTGCATTTATGTAGCCTGTATTCTTTTTCTTTTTCTTATTCTGTTCTAGTATCTATTTGTTTCGTAATGCTGCTAGTGATCCCGCTGAAACGAAGCTCTTAACTTTCTAGTGATTCATGATTGTTCAACTCTAATCTGCAAGTTTAAAATTGTAACATAGTCAACCATCAATGAATAATATTTTTTATTTTATTTTGGACAAAACATGCTAACAGAACATACTAATCCTTTCATTAGTATGCAATTTACAATAAAGAAACAACAATCTACAATAAGAAAATATCAGCTTGGAAGACAGAGAAGTAGGAGTAGTACTCTAATAAGCTTGGAAGACATGTTGAGCATACTACTGAAAGTATTAGCATATCACTAAAAGTATTAGTATTAGACATGTTGAGCATACTACTGAAAGTACTAGCATACTATTGAAAGTATTAGTATTAGACATATTGAGCATACTTTCTGTAAATTGCTAACAATAAAGAAACAACAATCTACAATAAGAAAATATCAGCTTGGAAGACAGAGAACTAGGAGTAGTACTCCAAGAAGCAGAAATAGTTGACCAAAAAACAAAAATGTGGAGAACCAGCATTTTTCCCTCAAGGGTTTAATCCTATGTTCTTTAACATCCTAAACCCATCTGCAGTAGTTTTACTTCAAGCTACGTGGAACTGACCAAAGCAAGAAAGCTCAAAGCTGAAATTGACATACCTCTTTTCAAATAACCTGGTAGAATATTTGGATACTAATACTTTTGAGTTTAGGACAAGTACACAGGATGGACAAATGAGAAGCATAATACATTTCTGGACCATCTTGATGCATCATTTGTAAAGCAGTAACACAGATCCATGGCTTTGCGTGCAGGATCTGTGGAAGTGAACCAGAGCTGGGGAAATTTGTCAGAACAGTTATCTTCACATGTCAACAAAGCTTCAGAGCAGGTAACGATACAAAAATGTAGGTTGATCTTCTAAATGAGTGTATCTGTGTATATGTGTATGCATATATTTAGCATTGCCCGATTTAGTAGATGTAAAAATTTATGCTGTTTTGGAAATATCTTAACAGATCATTATTTTACATACAATTAAGAAAATACTTGAATGGGAAAAAAATACTGGTTCTCTACACTTAGAAAATTATATCTTAAATGATCATCATTTTTTTTCGTTGCTACAAAATAAGCAAAATGCAACCACCAGTACACTTATACCTTCTACCTCACTTCGACTATGTTGTTTGGTTGTTCCGTCAGCACACTTTAGAACATAAAGAGAACAAATACTATGGGCAGGTATGAGACATTACCTGCTTTATCAGTTTAATCATATGTAGCAAGCCTAAGACATGTCCCAATTTTACAAAGAATAGAGACAGAAGTAGCCTAAAGCTTTACGCAAAGAGTCCCTAGATGTATATTTGAGTAAATTCCTTAAAATGTCACTGAACTTTTATAAACATCCCACTAATGTCACTTATGATTTTTTTTTGAACAATAATATCACTGAACTCTATAATAATTCCAAAGAACAAAAAACTAACGGAAATGTTATAAACATAACAGAATAACCCATTTGATTATATTTGACCCAATACTTAATTATCCATGACCCATTTTACCCCACCTTTAGATTAAAAGAAACCTTTTATCTTCTTTATTCCATCATTAGAAGACCATCTGTTTCTAAAATAAGAACTACATGTATTGATGCTTTCTGGTGCATGCAAACATCTATACAATACTTATTAAAGCTATCTCTCTCGATTGTTTCACATGAATAAATTGGGATATCCGCCTTCAAAGTTTCTAATGAGACTATTCAAGTACCTATTTCGTAGAAATGTGTTGGACTTGTACAACAGAGATAGGAGAGTAGTCACTTTATTTTTCTGCTATATGTATCATTTATTGTTATTGACCAAAACATTAGGTGTAGAAGCTCATAGAAAGATAGCCCAGTCAGATAGTTTCCTATAGAAAAATACACACACTCGTTCGATCAACAAAGTCTGCAATAGAAAAATTAAACCATTAAATCCAAGTATAGAAGCAAAACAGAGGAATAAAGAAGCACAACAAAGGAATAAAGCAAGAATGTGTTGTCGTGCAACAAAGGAAAACTTTGATAACTTTGTATAGCTTGGAAAATATAGGTTCCTAAAAGCATATAATATTTCGTAATTATTAAATTTCTGTAATTGCATATCATACAAGTCAACAAACATACACAAACTCGTTCGATCAACACAAATACATACCTTTACAAATTCGTATATGATCTTTAAAATTCACTATATAAATAGAAAGGCAACAAAAGGTGTGAGGCTCCATTATTCTGTTATAATTTAGTAATTAAATATACAAATACAAACGTTTAGAAATTCATATATAAGTCTCGAAATTCACTTTGAAACATAAGAAACATACAAAAGCCAACCCAACAAAGAATCTGTAGTAATCAAAATAGATTGTACTGAATACTTAAAATTGATGACAAACACAACAAATTTCTAGATCTTGACTCCATTACAGCATAATGAATGAAATAATGGGGATTTAATTCTCCTTTATGTTAGCATATGAAGATAAAGATTACTATGAGGATTCAACAATAAGATCTGTTGTAAATTGAAGTAGTGGTCTGAGTGACGATTGGAGCCGAGGTTGGAGTAGCAGTCCAAGTGACAATCAGAGCAGTAGTGGCCTATCAGAGTGACAATCGGAGTAGCAGCAACCCTTCAAAGTAATAATCGAAGAAGCAATGGGCCGTCAGAGTGACAATCGGAGCAACAATGGTCCTTCCGAGCACTAGTCGAAGAGCACAGTGGTAGTATAAGTGCTAATGCTAAAGTTTGTGGACTGATGGTAAAGTGAATGTGAAAGTTATTTTTGTATATTTTTTTTAGTTCTTATTATATATTTTATAAATTTTTGGCGGATTATATGGAAAGATAGGGAGGGAAAATAATACCCGTTGCAATAGCTTTTTTTATCCAAAAACACATTGCCATAGGCGACTCTATGGCAACAGTTCATGAAACCGTTGCTATAGGATGTCCTATTTCAACTGTTATAGATCAATAGCAACGGTTATAGAACTACTAGAACAATTTTTTTTGGCAATACACCATCTATCGCAATGCTTTTTGAACCATTGTAAAAAGTTTTATTACAATAGGGGTAATTTTTAGTAGTGCTATGCCAAGATTTCCTTGCTCCTTTAAGTCAGTAGACATTTATAGAAAGAGTGTCAAGAAATGCTTCAGTTGAGTATAAGTTTTCAGTATGAGTTAGTTCGTAAAGACAACAATTCAGTTTAGCAGTCAGGCGATCAAGATCGTACGATCTCCCATCTTTTCACCAGTTATCCTATCCAAAGTCTCATGAATATGACCATTCCAGGTATTATTCATGATTTAGTTTGTAGGTGCACCGTCTCAGCTTTTCCTTAGTATATAATCCAAGTCATTATTTTTTTAGGGACATAATATCCCAAGAGGGAGATGCGCTATAACCCCCGAGCTTTCATGCCCTAAACCTTCCAGTTTCTCTTCATGTAACAAGATCCAGTTTGGTGTAATGAGTACTAATAAGATGACTCTCTCATTCCAAATCCCATCCGTATGGCATTTAGGGAATTAGTTTAGTTTATGATATTCATTTCATGTAGTATGTTTCAGACTCAGATATGTTCTCATGTTCTCGTTCATGCACGTTCTGTAAATGATGTCAGATTTATCAACATTCTTAGCATGAGGTAACAGTCTTTCTTAGATTTACTCAGTTCTATGATTCAATTACAGTTACAAACTTCATATTAGTTACCAGTGTATATCATCTTTATGATAGTCATGCATTCATGAATCAGTTCATCCATGTACTCATGCATCATATATGCATGTTTAGTAAGAAAACTCAGCTTATCAATAGTTCAGTCATGTATTTCATGCTTTAGATGTGCATATTCAGTGTGTAAACTCAGTCTATCAGTGTTCCTCAACTTAATCAGTCTTATTCGAGGAAGAATGTTCCCAAAGGGGACATATTGCAATACCCCATATTTCCCTAGCTTATTTTAGCACTCAGTACATGAGTAATCCTATATAAATTTTTTCTAAATACTCAAAATTTTTCAGTTTAAGCTTACTATTTCGTAGGAAATTTAGTTATCTTTCCAACGATATAAAATTTGACCAAATTCGATATCCAGGTGAAAATTTATAGCCATTTTTATAAAACAGTGTGTCAAAATGACAAGCACCGCATCGCGGAGCTAGGCCAAATGGTAATTGTTAAAATCCAGTATGTCATCGCGATAATGGCACATCGTGCTGATGTTCCAGTTTACAATTGTCATTTTCCAGTGTGAGAACAAGATTCCACCGTATCGTGCCACTAGCCATTTTCCCAGTCATCTATTTTTATACAGTGCCAACCACATTCCAGTGGCTCACCATGATGCCACCGCATTGTGGTGAGGCCCAAAATCAGGCATCCAGTGACGATTTTTAATTCTTTTTCAGGGGTAATTAAGTATTTTTCCATAACCCAAATCATCCTTTAACACATAATTTACCCCTAATTAACCTAGTAAAATCATTATTTTCTCGCTTTTCCTCAAGATTAAAACATTCTCTCTCAAAGGGCAAAATCCTAGCTTCAAGAAATTAAGAACAAACATAGGAATTCCTCCAAGAACCTTCAAGAATTAATATTCTCAGGTATTTTAGGTGTTCATTCATGGGTTTCTTTCACCCCTGAAGTCCAAGAACCCCTTTTTAAGCTTACAAGATCTCAAATTTAGGAATTCCATGCTTGAAATTGATTGTATTCATGTTGAGGATAGTAATTGAGTTTTAATTCATGATTAATTATAAGTTCCATGAAATTAACATAGTTTATGTGATGAATTATGTGAATTGTATGCTAAACCCTTGAAATTACAATTGAATATTGTATTCATGATGTTCATGTGTTGACTATTGTTATGTGAAATAATCCATGCTCCCCGAGTGTTTGCTAAAATGTCTATGTAAAATAGCCTCACAAGTGTTTGATAAAATGTCTCTATGAATTAATTATGAGCAAGTGGACATTGTTATGCTTTTCAAGATCATGCTATGTTTTATTTTCATGCTATAGAGTCCTGGGGGTATCTAATACCTGACAATCTAGCTGTTTACCTAGAGCTACAGTAGTTATAGAATAGTCTTAGTCATGTCCTAAAATAGTAAGTATTTAGGTAGTTACAGAACTCAGTGAAACTCAGTATTAGTCTAGTTCAGCTCAGTATAGTAAGTAGTGTCATTCAGATGGGAGTAGGATTCAGCACCAGTGAACCCTAGGATAGGGGCTCACCTACCAATAGAGGGTGTGATCCTTAGAAGCAGTCCTTGCATTACAAAACTATATAGCTAGTGTAAGTTGAGACATCAACCTAGCAGTTATGGGTTGATGAGGTATTTTACCTGCCATTTGAGGGTACCACCGTTCTTATATAAGGCACCTGCCAGATGAAGGTGACTCTTCAACTTGTCTTTACTTGTGGCACGGTACTGACACCCTTCCAGATGGGGTTACAGGTTGGACCCAAAATCTATTTAGAAAAGGGGCATGTCTGTTAGATGACTACCTCTCACAGTCTTAGTTTCAGTCTCAGTATAGAACTCAGTTTAGTTCTATAAAATCGGGACAGTAAAATACAGTCTCTCAGTATTAGTCACTCAGTAATCAGTAACTACAGATATCAGTTACTCAATATGAAAAATCAATACTCAGCTTCAGTGAAAACTCAGATATAGTATTGCATACTCAGTATTTTACAGTAGTTTTAGGGTTCCATGTACTCTTACTAAGTTATTCCATATCATTCAGTTAATTATTGTTTATGCATATGAACCCTTGTATTCATTCTTACCTCATATAGCTTGTAACGCCCCAAAAATGGTCCCGAGATATCACACGATGCTTAGGACCACAAGTGATCTCAAGCTAACCCTTCTACTGGCATAAATCTTAAGTAATTGAATAAAATACATAAATTTGATCAAAATAAGTGAAAGATAACTCTTTTCTAAATCTGATCAATGCAGAACTAAATTAAGATACTTATAACTCTTCTTTTACAAAACAACACTGGAATCAAATACATTAGCTCTACTGACTGTCAATAAGGCCTCTACTAGTATTTACTATAGGTAGATGGGACATGACCCCCAACTATCCTAAATAAATACAACTTAATCAAGAAAAATGAAATACTGCTCAAACAATATAACTGACTCGAGCACTAGAATCAAGAGGACTCATCACTTGCTGATTGGAAGCTAAAATCTATCTGAATATAGTATGCGTGCTACAACTAAACTTATACCTACATAATAAGATAATGTAGCACATAGACATATATGTGGATCAGTACTTTAAGGATGTACTGAATATATGGGGGTGAATGGAATAAGTAAGCAATATCATCATAATTTATAAAATCATGCGAACTAAATATAAATGACTCACATAGGCTTGAGTAATCTGAAATCTTAAGATCATAAATCATGAATAGTAAAGTATATAATACAATTCTTGTGAGTCACAATGCTTAGTTCTAAAATTTGTATTCTGTTCTTATTCTCAAATCATATAGGCTAAGTGAAAAGGGCTCACCTTTTTATGTCTGAAAACTAAAAGCTGTAATTCTGTAACTAAAATCTTAAGTAAAGTAATATCTGAGAAAGTTTGTGAGCCTTTACACTCCGTTTCTAAAGTCTGGAAAATACTTTATCTTAGGGCTTTAAACCAATAGACTATTTTAAAAGTAGGGGACATCTTTTGACGGGTTCTTCTAACCAACACATATCGTGTGAGTATTCATAGAGTCCCACATCTTTCCCTAATTAGGTAGGGTTGTTCTACCCTTGCCATCGGAATAGAACTTCTTATCTTATATGATCACAATATTAGTCATCCACACAAAAGTGGGAATAATCTTAATCCTAAGGTGGCACATAGTTATAGGGCATGAAACCTTAGTAACATAACCATCTCCATGCTAAATACTATTCCCATTCTTATGCTCAGGATCTTAAGAAATCCACTTCAAAAATATAGTGCAAGGGTTTACAAGAAAACCAAGTATGCTATTTTTTCTTTAAATATCAAGTCATATAAACAAAGTGGATTCTTTATCTTAGCTCGGGACTAA
Organism: Capsicum annuum; assembly: GCF_002878395.1. Lineage (NCBI taxonomy): Eukaryota > Viridiplantae > Streptophyta > Magnoliopsida > Solanales > Solanaceae > Capsicum > Capsicum annuum. The sequence continues at coordinate 72,541,605 of NC_061114.1, forward strand.
AAAGGTCAAATCTTTATAGAAAATCTTAGAATAATCTCATCTTAGGGTGCTCATAGCACAAACAATCTTGAAATAGCAATCTTAATTAGGGCTTAATAACCCATGCATCAAACTCATGTTAAAACATCATAATATTCATGCTTGGTGATGTAAACATTTATAAATCAACTTAAAATCTAGAAATTTTTGTAATATATATGAAAATATGAACATAAACATGCAATTCAACTTCTAAATCATTGGAAATCTCATAAACTCATAAATAGTAATATTTGGTATATACCCTAACTTCAATTTCATGAGAAATCAGATAAAATTTCAGTAAATTTGTAATTAAAATAAGTTTTGGAAAAAAGAATTAAGGGATTGTCCTTGTTCATAACCCACATACCTTAATTGATGATCTTAGATGCTAAAAATTGAATCTTGAAATTCTATTGATGCTTTGAAGTTGAATTCTTAGAGTTCTTGTATTGAAAATCCTTAATCTTGGATTTCTTTAGAGAATTAATGGAGGAATCTAGATTTCTTGGAGAAGGAGCATTGATGATCTAGGATTTTATTTTGAGAGAAAAGTGATGAAATAAGCATAAAGTTCTTTGTTATAAGCTTAATGATGTGTTTTAGATGGATTGGGGGCTGGGTAATTTACCAAAATACCCTTTTTAAACTCCCAAACGGAACTAAAAAAATAACCGAAAATCTCGATTTATCGAGTCACCATTATGTGCCACTTTCGTGGTGGCTCACTAGAAAAGGACGAATGGGAACTATGCGCTCACCATGACGTGCCACAATCGCAGTGCCCCCTTGGATTGCTATTTTGTCCCTTGGCGCGATGCTCCAGCATCGCGGAGTTTCACAGAAATAGGACTTTGGGAAAATGGGCTTCTATGCAATGCGGGTCTATCGTGGAGGGCCACTGGAATTTGACAATTACAGATTTTGCCTTCTCCGCGATGCGCCAAGTACCCAGGTGGCACACTGTCAACTTAAAATGCCATAACTCTGACACCGAGTGTCAGATTTGTACGAATTTGGTATCGATGGAAATCTTATTCAATTTTCTACACAATGAAAAGTCAAAATCTTGAAAATTCTACATGGAATAAATATTATTCATTTTGGAAGCTATCCCTTAACATTCTAGGAAGAATTTAAGCTGGGAAAAATATGGGGTATTACAATCTAGCATTCTAGTACACTCCACGTAATGATGCATACTTTATTTTTATGCTTGATGTCTTATATCATAGGTTCGGATGCTCAGGTTCTTAACCATGCTTAGAGAGATTCAGTTAGCAGCAACAGATTTAGTAGTGAGTCTTCATCTATTGAGGATATGCTTTTATTTCAGCATTACAGTAGCTTCAGTATTTCAGTAGTCAGAGTTAGTTGGGGGATTGTGCCATCAACTCTAATTTTAGACAGTTCAGTTAGAGACTTTATAGACTAGACTAGTTCAGACAGTGTTTCAGATTTTAGATATTTTATCAGATATTATTATCAGATGTTATTCTTATCAGTATTCAGATTATGAACCTTATGGTATTTCAGCCTATGTACATTATTACAGTATTATTATCCAGTGCTCACAGCAGGTACCAATTATGGGTTAGCTTGTAGTCCTTCGGGGTCATAAGCACCGTGTGACATTCGGGGTGAAGACTCGAGGCATTACAAGTGCTTAATTAATTAAAAAATAAATAAATAACCAAAGTAGTGTGAGATTTCCAATTAAAGACAAATAAGCATAAATATTCAATTAAAGGCATAAATATCAATTGAAGCCAGACATGCATAAGATGTCTTATTAGAGGGAACATTAACCCAATAGATCCTATATAAGGGTGGATGAACCTAATATGTCCTATTTTAGGATAGACGGACACTATGTGTCCTCGAATTATATTTCTGTAAAATTATCAAGCTAAAAAGTAGTACCCAATAAAAGATAAATGTGTTTAAACTATAAAGTAAGAACAACAAGAATAGAGAGAGAATAGGAGACTTCTTTATTCTTCATGAGGAATTCTTGTGGGGTTAATTATAATGAAGGAAACCCCCTTTTATTTTTAGGGAAAAACTAACATTGGGGTTTCTAACTTTTCCATAAATAGACATTCACTATATATGGTAAAGTAGACATTCACTATATAAGGTAAAGTAGACATTCACTATATATGGTAATATATTTATAACACTCTCCCTTGAATGTCTAATTGATAGAAAATATGCCTCGTTAAAACCTTACTAGAAAAAACCCAATAGGAAAAAAATCTAGTGAATAAAATAAAAAAAAGTACACATCTCTAACAATACGCATATAGTATACCTTATTAAGAACCTTACAAGGAAAAACCAGTGGGACAAAACCTCATAAGGGAAAAAGAGTACATTGCGTATTAACTCCCCCTAATGAGAACATCCTTGAACCTTTGTATCCCAGTTTTGTGCATCATCTTTTTGAAAGTTGTAATTGGAGGAGACTTAGTGAATAAATCATCCAGATTGTCACTTTGAATGAATCTATTTCACGTTAATATCACCATCCTTTTGTAGCTCGTGTGTATATAAAATCTTTGGCAAAATATACTTTGTTCTATCTCCTTGAGTCCTCCCTTAAGTTGTGTTATGCATGCTGATTATCCTCATAAAATATCATGTGTACTTTGTCACATTTCAAACTACATATTTCATGAATGAGATGTATCATGGACCTCAACCAAACACATGCATGAATAACTATTATCTCATCATGGTAATGAAATGACTATAATAGACTGCCTTGTATATCTCCAAGATATGGCAGTGCCCCCATATATGGACACATAGTCTTTTTGAGACCGAGCTATATGTGGTTAGATAAGTACCCAACATCAACATGACCAATAAGATCAGGACATCAATCTTTAGAATAATATAAGCTCATATTGGTAGTCTTTTTAGGTACCATGTATATGTTTGATTTTATTTTGATGTCTTCTAGTAAGAGCAGAATTATACCTTGCTAACAAATTAATCGAAGTATTTACAAGATACATGAGTGCACCAGTTGCACTAAGATATGATACTTCATAACTAATTCAAATTGGTATATTTTTCATTTCAGCAAATAATCTATTGCTTTTGAAAACTCTCCAAGAGTTTCAGTAATTTTCAAGCTATAAGCTTATACAATATAAGGATTATAAATAAGTTTCCTAGAAACTTTTAAATGCTTCAAACATTTTGAATCCTTAAAAAGTTTTCATATAAATTTTGTCAACTGAAAATATTCTACATTTCATGTGCGACATCTTCAAGTGTCTGGACTGCAAATTAAATACGTTTTATGCTTACCAAGATGCATTCTTTCATATCATTTGATAAATGCTTCTATGTCAGCATACTTAAATAAACATAGAATTTAGATCTGTGTAATCTTACAATAATGTGTCAATATTTTATCAAAGATATCATTGATGACATATCATTTTGTATCGGTTCACAATGCGACATAATGTTTTGAGATATCATGACCTCTGTAGTTTCAGGTACCTAAACCTCTCATAAGGTTTCATGAAGTGTTATGTCGTAGGCTGTTCAAGAGAACATTGCCTTCTTATTATGATAATTTTCTCCTTATCCTTTCCAAGGATTATTTCATTTAGAAATGATTGGTCTACTACACTTCACGCATATAGAATTTGTCCATTTGGGACACAAAACACTTGTAGCTTAAATATGAGATGCTTTCGACATTTGAATTGAATTATGTTTTGTATGAGGATCTGGTGATAATTCTTAACATATTTCATAGCTGCTTATAATATCTCCCTTATGTTAGGAAAACTAACATAAATTCTCCATCTTCTTTGAGGAATCTATCTTTGTGCATTATGGTATATTCATTAATCGTATACCGCTCATTAAAACTATTAGATGGACTAATTGATTCCTGACCTTGAACTAATTGATAGGGAAGAATTAATCATAATTTTTGGTCTAATGCAAACAAGTATTATTGTATGCAATATATCATACTTCAGACCAACACATGCGGTTTTGTTCTCATAATCAATTATTCAGCTATTTATCGAAGGCATTTAATGCCAACTTAATTAGCATTATCAAGATGAATTGCCTTGACTACACAATCTAAAAATTATACTTTTAACTTAATTTTATTGAGCAAGCAACTTTATGAATGTCAAAATTAAGATTGACAATAAATGTACTTATGATCATCTTATTGATGCGTCTTTTCAACATATCACATGATAGGTGAACGGGCCCATATTCATCTTTTATAATTTTTAGATTTTAAGGGATCCAATCCCAACATTAGCTGGTCCAACCAACTTATCATAAGAATAAGCAACATTAAAAGTAATGAATAATTTTCTAATGCTTCAATATACGTTGAATGCTCAGTATGCACATATTTGAGATGTCACAATCATTTATGTCAATTTATGAACTTTTATTCTAGCAAACTCTAAGTTTACCATGACATATACCTTTTACTTTAGTAAATTTCAGATTTACAATTACATGAATAAATTTTAGATTTGCTACTTTAGAAGTCGACTTCAAAATAACTCTTCTCTATTATTCAGCCTCTTTCAGAGATGAGTTGTGATACCATCACAATCAAGTGGACGTTTGCATTAATAAACTTCTCAGTCCCCAGGAATGGATATAATCGTGCCTTAAACCTACAAAATTTTGATAGCTTATAACCTCTTTCATGATATTTCTACTTCAGGAGCACATCGAGGCATACATATATTTCAAAGTATATCATATATTGCTACCATATATTGCTACCGTATTCACTTCATGGAATGAAGCATATTCAATGGACAAGTTTTATGACTTTTTATCAAATACATATTATTTTTGCCTTAGCCATCATAATATCATTAATATGGTGAATTGAGATTCAAACTCAACATCTTATCCATATAAAGACATCTTAGACATAACTCGGTGGGAATTGAACCCAACTTTTATCATCATGGTGAATTGAAAATTTAACCCAATGTCTTACCCTTTTAATGAGATAAAACATAAATTCATCATCACACCTACATTCAATGACATAATTATAAAACAAAGTTAAATAAAACTCACCTTATTAATAAAACGAATACAAATCTCCAAAAATATTTTAGCAAATCATTGTAGCTAGAGAAGTATTAAAATTGATAACATGCAACAATAATATAAAATATCAACATATTTTTCTTGGAAAAATAATGGCAATAGATGCAGATTACAACAATAAAGTAAGCACCAATAGTTAGTATGCACTTCTGCTCTATATGTATTACCTTTGTAGAGGTCAAAGTGCAGCAAGTAACTCTGCAACAGTATATTAATAAGTCTATTGATAGATATAAAATAGCATCACTTTAGTATCTAATCACCAAAAGAAGTCTTCAAAATGTAAAGTCAAACATACCAGCAACATCTCGAGTTCTCATATGTGGATCTAAAACATAATTGTAATGAAAAATACTATATTTTTGACATGTTATGTATAAGAAATAATATCCACATAATTGATTTAAGGAAATATAACGTGGTATGTAATAGAATGAAACATGACAATAGATATATGGAAGAAAGAAAAATACAAACCTTAAAGGATAAACAAATAATATTATAAAATCAAAGCTCGCACCTTTTCTAAGAAAAGGTTTTCCTCGGTACACTCTATTGATTAATAAAATACCAATAGAAATCATAATTGGTTAGAGACCCGTGTCGATAACGTGTTATGAAATATAAAGAAAGAATAATAAGAATAGAGAAAGAAGAGAGGAGACTTCTTTATTCCTTATGAGGAATTCTTGAGGGGTTAATTATAATGAAGGAAACTCCCTTTTATTTATAGGAGAAAACTAACCTAGGGGTTTCTAACTTTTTCATAAATAGACATTCACTATATATGGTAAAGTAGACATTCACTATATATGGTAATATATTTATAACAAAATGAGTTGTTAAGCTTGATTTTTAAGAAATGCAAAATATAGCGTGCAATGCTTAACTAATTAAACATAAATAAATAATTATGGCACTACAAGATGTTAAATAAAAGGCAAGGAACCACAAATATTCAATTGAAAGAATACTTGCATAAAAAGTCTATTAGAGGGCAGACTCTCCAAAATGTCCTATTTATGGATGAAAGAAACCAAAATATCTCATTTTAGGACACATGTATCCAATATGACCTTTTTAAGATGTACGGACTCAAAAGATTCTATTTTAAGATGGAAAAATCCACATTTCCTATTTTAGGGTGAACAACCCCAAAGTTCCAACATGTTCTATTTTAGGATAGATGAATCCAATGTATCCTATTTTAGGGTGGACGAACCTAATAAGTCCTATTTTAGGATGAATGAACCTAGTGTATCCTATTTTAGGATTGACTAACCCAGTATACATAATAATCTTATGAATATTAATGTGGTGCACAGAACTTGGTGCAATTTTCTTTTAGCCACAAACATTCATAAATCAATAAAAAGCCTAGTGCGGTGCCTTTGCAGTAATGAATATCCAAGATGTGGTGTTTTTATAATAACAAATATTAATAGTTGTAATGCCTCGAGATTACACCCTGGGTGCCACATGATGCTTACGACCCCAAAGGACCACAAACTAACCCATGACTGATATCTGCTGTGAGCATTGTATAATAATCATAAAATAAATGCAAAATGTAGATGAATTTCCATAAGGTTAAAAATCTAAATACTGGTAAAGTGTAACAACAGAAATAACAATCTGTAAAAATAAATACTGTCTGAGAAGTAGTCTGAAAAGCCTCTAACTGAAACTGTCTGAAAGTGGAGTTGATGGGACAATCCCCCAACTAACTCCCTCTACTGAAATACTGTGTCTATAAAATACTGAAATAAAGCATATCCTCGATAGATGAGGACTCACTTCTAAATCTACTGCTGGCTGAATCTGAATCTGTCTATGCGTGATAAGGAACCGGAGCATCTGAACCTATAATATAAGATATCTAGTGCAAGAAAAAATATACGTCAGTACATGAAATGTACTGGTGTGCTAGATGAGGTAAGGATGAATGTAAGGGTTCATATGCATGAACAATACTAACTGAATGACATAGAGTAAATGAACATGAGAGTACATGAAAACTAAAACTATTGTAATTACTGAGTATGTAATACTGCACATGTACGTGAATGTATATTGTAACTGAGCTATTAAACTAAGTATTAAATTCTGATAACAGTCCTAATTCTATAGAACTAAACTGAATTCTATACTAAGAATAAAATCGAAACTGTGGGAGGTAATCATCTAACCGACATGCCCCTTTCTAATCTAATTTGGGTCCAACTTATAAATCCAGCTGGAAGGGTGATAATACCATGCCTAGGTACTAACAACTACTGTGGAGTCAGTCTTAATCTAGCGGTGACCCCTGAGATCAGTCCTAAACCAGCAGGTGATCCCTGAGTATGTCAGTCCTATCTAACGGGTGACATTCTTAATCTACATTGGCTGCATAGTTCTGGAACTTAGGGATTGCTTCTAGGGACCCAATCCTAACTAACAAGTGTGCTCCCATCCCTAGGATTCTCGATGCTGAATCCTACTTCAAATTAAAAGACACTAAACTGAGTATACTAAACTGGACAGGACTGATACTGAGATTACTGAGTTTTCCTTAGTTCTGCAACTGACTGAGTTTTGTAATGGACTGAGAGTACTACTGATCGTGACATGACTGATACTATTTTATAACTTACATTGGCTCTATATAAACAGCTAAATTTTTAGGTATTAAATACCCCCAGGACTCGATAGCATTTAACGTAAAGCAAAGCATAACTTTGAATAACATATCAATGTTCACTTGGTCATAATTTATTCATAGAGACATTTCATCAAACACTTGTAATGCATTAACTTGTACATGAATGGAGAACGCATGTTAGCATGCTACAATGGCATTATTTTATTCTCATAGACAATTTATCTAACACATGGAAAACATAATTAGTACATTAAATCATAAACACTTAGGTTTGACATGATTACGATAATCAACTTGATCATTGAAGGGCTTATCATAAATATCATGTAGTTCAACACATATTAGGATCAATTCTTGGAACATGTAATCTAGATCATGGATTAAAATCAAAATAACTTCATAAACACCTTAATTACTTTATAAATTCAAGGGTTTATCAAGATAATCAAATATTATTCACACTTGCTATTCAATTTCAGGAAAAACATGGACTTAAATGGATTGAGAACCAACTAATAACATGAACATGAATTCAATCTAATTCAAACATGGAAATCATACATACACAATCTCTGTACTTCAAAAAATAATTCTTGGACTTCATGGGTGGAAGAGACCCATGAATGAACATCTAACCTATCTTAATTTGTGAGTTTTGTTGGAGTTCTTGTAGAGATTCTTGGGATTAACCTTGATTTCTTGATCTAAGGTTTTTTCCTCTTGAGAGAGAATGATTTTTTTCTTGAGAGAAAATGAGGAAAAGTTACATAATAGGGTATTTAGGGCATAACTTCATGTTTAAAAGATGATCTGAGTCATGGAAAAAGTCTAAGTTTCCCTTGGGATTTAAAATCCCATAACTGGAATGAAGATTAAAACCTCAACACGACATATTGACTGGGTCATTACTATATCTACAGCGGTGTGGTGCAATTGCAGTGACTCACTGGTTTGTGACAATTATCAATTTAAATCTCACCGCAACGTAGGGAAATCGCGGTGTGCTACTAGAATTTGACAAATTCCAAAATTTCCTTCAACTTGATGCGATGGAGGGCTCATCACGATACTCACTGCGACACAGCCTAATCGCGGTGAGCCACTATTTTTACATAAACTTGTCCTAATATTTAGCTGAATTTTTATTTAACGGTGACGCTTTAACAGACTGAGCTAATCTTAGGATTTTGTAGGGTCTTATAATATCTCTCTCTTAGGAACATTCATCGTCATATGAGACTGACTAAGATAGGAGAAATGATAAACTGAGAGTACATATTGGCATGCATAACTGAAGCATGACTGTATGACTGAAACTGCTGATATCCTAAGTTTTCTATACTGAACATGCATATCTGAATGCATGAACACATGACTGAAGCTACTTGATAAGCTGGGTTTGTCTACTGAACATCCATATCTGATGGATGAGTACATAACTAAAAATGATTCATGAATGCATGACTAAATATGCAACGGTAACTGATATCAAGTTTATAATTTTATCTTGAACATGAAACTGGGTAAAGCTAAGGAAGACTATTCTCCTAAGTTGAGAGTACTGATAAACCTGAGATCATTTACTAAACATAAATGTATGGGAATGTGAGATCATAACTGAGTCTGAAACATAATACGTGGATTGAATATAATGAACTAAACTAATTCCTTGAATACATGCCATGACATGGGAATGGTCATACGGTTGAGATTGGAACGAGAAAGTCAACTTATGGGTGCTCATTCCTCCTAAATAAATCTTGCTACATGAAGAGAAACTAAAGGTTTAGGATATGAAAGCTTGGGGGCTATAGGGCATCTTCCCCTTGGGATACTATGTCCTTCGAGGAATGCTGACTTGGCTGACATACTAAGGAAAAGCTGAGACAATGCATGGGGCACCTACGAACTAAATCATCACTGAATATCTGGGATCTGAAGCTGAGGCATGATGTATGAACTAGGCTGAACTCATAACTATTAGGATACTCTATCTTGGAATGGTCATATTCATGAAACTTTGGATAGTACAACTACATGAAAGATGGGAAACAATACAAACTTTCCTGCCTGACTGCTAAACTAAATTGTATTCTTGGCTTTACGAACTAACTCATTCTGAAAACTTACACTCGACTGGAGCATTCCTTTGATACTTTTTCTATAAGGTTCTAATGACTAAACATCTGAGTAAAATCACAACTTGGCTAAAATTCTGTAACATAAGGCGAGGCCTACAAAACTTCATCTAAGATAGAGTTACTAAGCCTTATATGTAACTACAAACTTTAAAGCTTAGACATATTCATCAAATTCTCTCTCAATAATACACTCCACCTTAGTACGACACTTCACCTAAGACTACTAAAAATATTCATACGGGTGCTGAGCACGAAGGCTGAAACATACTAACTTATCTGATTAACTGAATGGCTGATAGCTGAATACTAGGCATGTAAGATTGCACTATACATAGTCTCAATAATTGGACTGAATTTTCCCACTAATTTTAAGCCTATTCAAGTTTCCAAAATATATTTATCCACTTACACATCAACATGGCATTCAATCCTATCATCATAACTATAGCCTCGAGTAAAGCAAACATGCAACAATAATTTCTCCCATCTAAGCAACTACTCATCACTACATCCTTTCATACTGATAGTTCACTGAAAAGTCAAAACATGAAGTCCTAAAACATGAATGGACACTATACTGAATCTGACACTTAATTGTGGCCTGAGTAATAGAATATCGACTTTATGAATTTGTCAAGAGGTCTAAGCTAAGGCTATAGATGGAACAATTTGAATTTAGCTGATCTTTAGGAGCATAGCATGAGCCATGGGAACTAAGAATACTATAAAGCATGACATGAGTATATGAGTCATAAGCTGTATGACCTGAGTTAGGAGTTTCTGTGTTCATGGGACATAATTCATAGCACTAAGTGAACTGGAACTCCTTATACTAGGAATTGGAACCGTACATAATTTTGGTTAATATGCACAAACATGAGCTATGATCATGGGGATGACATGTAAGGCATGAGTAGATATCGTTATAGATGAAGTATAAAACTTTTCACTGAGGTAAATATAGATTGGGCATCATCCCCTTCTACTGCTTTCCTACGCATACTAACATTACTATTAAAATCTAAAAGTCAGTCTTGGTTACTAGTTCTACTATCTTCTCCTTGGCTTAAGCCACTATTCTAACATTGTAAACCACTTAATAAACAAATCTAAACTAAACTGTCACCACTTTACTCTAGTGACTGGGGGAGACACTAAGGAGAGCTCTGCTAATATTTTAGGCCTGACACCAAAGTTGACGGCTATTTAGGGTTTACAAAAGAAGAGAAGCCTTGGAATCTAACTAAGAATAAACTTAAAGATGAAATACTCAAAACATACTTGTAACTATACTAGGAGAATTTCCCTAATCATTGCAAGACTGGAGTGCATAAAATTTGTTCTAGAGTTGACCACTTGTTGTACTGGAAGTGGCACCCTGCTAATTCGAGCGACCAGACTAAGCTAAAGGATGATTGTGTTGACTTTGTGGACCAGCCGTTTGATATTCTCAGACTTTGTGGCCTGAATTGCCATATCCAAAACACATATCACTGTCCACTCTACTCCCTCCTTTATCGTTCTTACCATATTCTCTGCAAAGAAGATTAGTACGAACACCCTTCCCACGACCTTATGACTAAGAGCCTGGTGCTCCATCTCAACTGACATTCTTAGACTTAGATACTAGTGCCTGGACTGAAAGCAGAATTGGTACTGAGAATCTCTGATGGAACTGGGAGAGGTTATTACCCCTTGATCTTGGCATAGCATTATTTGTTCTGGCTTTTTTATTCTTTCTACACTCCCCTCCCTCATTCTGCTGAGTACAAGTCAAAAGCCTAGATAGGACAATAGTCTGCAAATTGCTCAGAGCAACTACTTAATAAGCTAAGGTAGTGAAAACATCTCTAAATTCAGTATGAGAGACATGCTCATACAGGGGACCTGCCTGAATGAGCGGAGGAGCTGACGGTCTTCATTACTCCTTCCATTAGCTTCTCTGGGAGGCATGTTCTAGAACCATAAGGAAAAGATGAATTAGATTAAGAGTTTAATTTGAGCTCATGCTCACTCACACGACATGAATACTGAAAGAAGCAAAACTTTTCCTAAAACATCTCATAGCCTCCTTTTCATAAGTGTGGCACGCTACACACCCATGTACCAGACTCTACTCGATGTATCTTTCAGACTCCCAAGGACTCAATTGAACCTTAGGATCTGATACCAAGTTTGTAAATCCCATAGAGTACATTCTAGGAGCCACACAGTTCTTTTGACCCTAAAGAACCACAAGCTAACCCATGACTGATATCTACTGTGAGCACTGTATAATAATCATGAAATAAATACGGAATTTGGATTAATTGCCATATGTTTCAAAATATAAATACTGATAAAGTGTAGTAAAGCATATGCTCAATAGATGAGGACTCACTTCTAAATCTACTTCTGGCTAAATTTGAATTTATCTATGCATGGTTGGGAATCAGAGCATCCGAACCTATGATATAAGACATCATAGCATAAGAGAAAATATGCATCAGTATGTGGAATATACTGGTATGATAGATGAGATAAGGCTGAACAATAATATCTGAATGATATAGAGCAACTGAACATGAGAGTACGTGAAAACTAAAACTACTGTAACTACTGAGTATGCAATACTGCGCATGTACGTGAATGTATACTATAACTGAGCTTTTCTAAAGCTAAGTACTGAATGCTGATAACTAAGTTACATATACTTATTAACTGTATCTAATAGTCCAAATTCTATAGAACTAAATTAAATTCTATATTAATACTAAAACCAAAATTGTGAGAGGTAATCATCTAACCGACATGCCCCTTTCTAATCTAATTGGGGTCCAACCTGTAACCCTAGCTAGAAAGGTGCTAATACCATGCCACGGGTACTAACAACTACTGTGGAGTCAGTCCTAATCTAGGGGGTGACCCTTGAGATTAGTCCTAAACTAGTGGGTGATCCCTGAGTATGTCAGTCCTATCCAACGAGTGACATATCATAACCTACACTGGCTATGTAGTTTTGGAACTTAGTGATTGCTTCTAGGGACTCAGTCCTAACTAACGGGTGTGCCCTTATCCTTAGGCTCGCTCGGTGATGAATCCTACTCCTAATTGAAAGACAATGGACTGAGTATACTAAACTGGACTGGACTGATACTGAGTTTACTGAGTTTTCCTAAGTTCTATAACTGACTGAGTTCTACTAAATTTCTTAATGGACTAAGAGTACTACTGATCGTTACATGACTGATACTATTCTATAACTGACATTGGCTCTAGATAAATAGCTAAATTATTAGGTATTAAATACCCCCAGGACTCGATAGCATGAAAATTAAAGCAAAGCATAACTTTGAATAACAAATAAATATTCAATTGGTCATAATTCATTCATAGACACATTTCATCAAACACTTGTAATTCATTAACTTGTACATGAATGTAGAACACATGTTAGCAAGCTATAATAACATTATTTCATTCTCATAGACAATTTATCAAACACATGGAAAGCATAATTGGTACATTAACTCATAAACACTTAGGGTTGATATGATTACAACAATCACCTTGCTCATTGAAGAGCTTATCTTTAATATCATGTAGTTCAACAGATATTAGAATCAATTCTTGGAACTTGTAATCTAGATCATGGATTAAAATCACAATAACATCATAGACACCTTAATCACTTTGTAAATTCAAGGGTTTATCAAGATAATCAAATATTATTCACACTTGCTATTCAATTTAAGGAAAAACATACACTTAAATCATGGATTGAAACCCAATTAATATCATGAACATGAATTCAATCTAATTCAAACATGGAAATCATAAATACACAATCTCTATACTTTGAAAAACAATTCTTGGATGGGTGGAAGAGAATGAACATCTAGCCTTCCTTAATTTATGAGTTTTCTTTAGTTCTTGGAGAGATTCTTAGGATTGACCTTGATTTATTGAACTAGTGTTTTTCCCTCTTGAGAGAGAATGATTTTTTCTTGAAAGAAAGTGAGAAAAAAGGACATAATAGGGTATTTAGAGCATAATTTCATGTTTAAAGGCTGATATGAGTCATGATAAAATTCTAAGTTGCCCTTGGGATTTAAAATTCCATAATTGAAATGCACATTAAGGCCTCAATGCAATGCGGTGTCTGGGTCATCTCTATATCCACAACGGCGCGATGGAATCGTGGTGACTCACTGGTTCGTGACAATTGTTGATTTGAGCCTTACCGCAATGCAGGGCAATCGCTCTGAGCTACTGGATTTTCATTAATACCAAAATGGCATTCAGCGCGATGCGATGGAGGGATCATCGCGATACTTACCGCGACGCAGCCTAATCGTGGTGATCCACGGTTTTTACATAAACTTGTCCTAACATTTAGCTAAACTTTTCTAAGTAGGGGGCCCCTTATCAAGTTTTAACGGACTAAGCTAAGCTTACGATTTTGCGGGTCTTACAATAGTACAATACTATATTAGTGACTATCCATAATGTGGTACCCATGATTTTGGAATCTTCAACTTTGGCAATATTTTCTATGAAGGAAATTGCTACACTTAAAATTTAAATTTTCAAACTTAAATTGCATTGATTTTGCCTCATTTTTGCTTAATCTAATTTTTTTGTTGCCTTTGTTGATGTTTGAGCATTGTTTGCAAGTGTTATCCTTTAAGAATAACTAAAAATCTGCTCTGTATTACTCAAAGAAAATGTTGTTAGTAAAAAAGAAAATGATTATGTTGCATTGAACTATAAAGCTTTGGCATTGAATTTGTGCTTCTGTAGCTATGAAATTGTTGTGATTTGATGCTTTGAATATGGTTTATGATCTAAACTACTACTTTGTTAAAATAATGATAGTTCATTTGTAAACCTATCTAGTTTTGATTATGAAAATATATATTTTTATAATATCATAACCAAATACAAAATAGGCACCTACTCCCTCTATTAATAAGAAGCAGGTCAAATATAATTCATACAAAAGCCTAGAAATAATTACAAAACCGTCTTATAAAGGAGAAAAATAAGAATGATAATAAGTTACAAAACTATAGCTACTCATAAAGGAGAAAAAAAAGAGAATAATATTCTCAAGTTGAAAAATAATAGCCACTTGTAAATGAGAAAATAGGAGAATGATATTCTCAAGTTGTAAAATAATGCTCTTGTTAGTCCTCTGGACTTGGTGCACACTTTATCTTTAAATGCCTTGGTGCCAATTTTAATGGATCACCCTTAACAAAAATTATGACCATATTTGTGACACTGCCATTGCTGGTTAGAGGCTCTTGCTATAGCTTTATCTTTCCACTTTCATTTATGCTTTCAATCTTGAATCTTAGTACTGATAATCTTCACTGTTATGTCCTTGAATGTTTGAATGATATGAAAAACTTTTGTAAAAATCAAAGTTTGGAGATGCATACTTGGTTATGATTCCCTTCTTGGGTTATAGAAGTCTCATAGTTTAAATCTCTAAAATATACTGGCTAATGTCTCCTCAAGAGGAGTAAAAGAAAAAGACTTCCTTTTATTTTGTGGTCGTGAGGTATATTGTGCTTTGTGAAACTATTATTGGGAGATATTGTGGAAATTTTGCTGGAAAGAAGTATAGAGATGCATATTACAAAGTTCAGAAGAAGCATGAAATTGCAAAAACTGAGGGCATTGCTATCAGTGCATAAAAGTTGAGTTTTTTTTTCTTTAAAGATTTTTCGACATCTTTGGCTAGAAAATTGGATGAACAACTTGTGTTGCTAATTTGAATAATTCTTCCTCCTTGAATGCAACTTTATATCTCCTTTACAATCTAGATTAAATTGGAGAAGTTTTATGCTCAAGTTCTAAAGAACTTATCATAATATAGGCCTTCTTTAATTTGGATGAAAGTCAAGAATAAATTCTCCTCGGGCAGTGGAGGATGCATTTTTTAGGCTACTAACCTCCATCATGTGGAATAGTCTTGAAAAGATTCATACAACCTCTTCTTTACTTTGAGACAATTGATAATATGCGGATCACCTTAGATATTAAAATCATATTGCTTTACAAAATTGTGAGCCATATGTTCCCACGTATTTCATTTGCTAAAGTCTTTCTTGGCGTACCAAACAAGTGCCCCCAATAAACTTTAAATAAGTAGTCTCATTTGTATGGCTTTATTATATCCAATTCCAACTAATCTGTTGTAGTAGTCCTTTAGGTGAGCAACGAAATCTCCTTCCCTACTAAAAGTGTTAAATTTTGGCAGCTTATACCCCGGTGGAAGCTTAACATTTGAGTACACACACAAGTCTTCATACATTAGACTTTGGTAATTTCTTAATCGAAACTCTTCATCAAGTGATTTTCTCATATTGTAGAGTTCTTTTTCCAAATTTTCATGGCAAATTGATAAGATCTCCTTTCCACGTTATCATATTGATGAACTGCTAGCTGGTCCTACTTATTTTTGTTAAAGGAAGCACAATTATAGGAGAATAGATATTTGGCATCATGGTAAGCTAGAAATATTTGGACTTAGTAGTATATATTCATGAAATTTTTGCAGAGATCATATAGGCAGGAGTTGGGCGAGGAGAAATGATTAAATAAATATTTTTGGTTGAACTGGAAGCTCTGATAGTAGGCGGAAGGACACTAAAAGTACTTGGCAAATTGACAAATATATTTTTTTGAACCACATTTTTTTGCCATTATGATTCTGTTCTTGCACTAAACCCACACCATTATTGAATGATTTAAATTTATCTTTCATTATCGTATCATCCTTTGCACAAATTCATAGTTAGAGCAGTCTTCAATGCCAGGAAAACTCTAAACAAAAATGAAACTTTGAACACAAAATAAAATGTTAGTAAGTACGGAATACATATAATAATAATAATAACAATAAAATTTTTAATAAAAAGATTAATTAGTGATTAATGTAAGTAAGAGCTCTAGACTAGAAAAGATGGTCTTAGTTGTGTAATGAGTGGATCAAAAGACTTCTTATCTAGTAGGTTCTAATGCGTGAGATGTAATCAAAGTAAAAATTAATTTTTAGTAGTGCTAGAAGAAAGATTGAATCATGTTGAACACCAAAGCTCGACTCCGAATTGATCCTTATCTTTTGCTAACTGTGATGTATCCTAAAATTTGCCCCAATATTAAGAAAATTATTATTATAATGCCTCGTCTTGCATGACAAAATTTTGTCCCTATCTTTAAGACATTTTGATGATGATGCCTCAATTGCATGACAAGGTTCTGTCCCAATTGTCTTCTCCCCCCCTTTTTTGGGGGGAGGGAGGAGGGGGGGCAGAAATTAAAATATAATAAAGAGACGAAGCATGATGTAAAAAACCTACGTATCCTGTTTTTGACAGAAAATTAGGTCAAACATAGTTTCAATTATATGCCAATGGGATGTTGAAGTTCTATGCTAAATATGATTGAGTTCCTATGTGGACGATCTATATATATACTAAGGAAATCAGGTCAACCGTAGTTTGACTTACATAAAAGAAAATTTTAAAAACATACAAAGGATTGATCATTAAGTTCACAAAAGCACATAGTTAACCTAAAAAGATGCTACCCAAAAATTGACCATCCTACTACATACTTCTGAAGTGCCATGATTTCATGGAACTTTCGATGCTTAAAACTAGAACATTATGCAAATATTTAGGTATTTTTGTTAGATGTGATGTTCTTTTGTGTTGGTTTGTAAAAAAATAGAGTTCAGAGCAGAAAAGGATGAACAACGTAGCATGATTCATACACCTCAGCCAAAATCCTTTGTCATAACCCATCATCATAAGGAACACATAACCTCCCTTGGTGTCGCAAAGTACCATCGCTACTGATCTCATAGACCATCACTTTTTGTCCACCAATATCACTCTTGATTTTCATCAAGACAGGATCTAGCTCTTTCTTATCCTTAACTTCTGCACCAAGACATAACCTAACCACTTCCTGAACCATCACAACACCATCCTTGGAGTACAAAAGACGAACTCCAAGATTTGCCAAACGGTGAATATCGTTCACCAATTCTCACTTTTCTTCCTCTATATGATCCAAACTCCCCTTGGATAACCTGCTAAAAGCATTAGCAACCACGTTAGCCTTACCATGGTGATAGTGAAGACTCATATCGTAGTCCTTGAGAAGCTCCAACCATCTTTTCTGCCTGAGATTTAGCTCCCTCTGAGTGAACACATAATGGAGACTCTTATGATCAGGAAAAATATCCACGTGCACTCTATATAGATAATGCCTCTATACTTTCAAAGCAAAAACCACCGCCAACAGCTCTAAATCATAAGTTGAATAATTTCTCTCATGCACGTTTAATTGCTTAGATACATAGGTAATCGATCACCTTCCCATACTGTATTAACACACAACTAAGTCGCATACGAGATGCATCACGATAAATCACAAACCTCTCATTACCTTTGGGAAATGTCAAAATTGGAGTCGTAGTAAGCTTATCCTTAAGTTTCTCAAAACTCCCCTCACAAGTATCCAACCAAGAAAACTTAACCTTCTTCTGAGTTAATTTGGTTAAATGAGCATCTATTATCAAAAAGCTTTTCATAAACCACCGATAATACCTAGCCAAACCCAAAAAAGTTGTGAATATTAGTTGGAGTCGTGGGTCTAGGACACTTCTTAACCACAACCACATTTTGAGGGTCCACTATTATACTCTCACTAGAAATAATATGACCAAGAAAAATCACAGCGTTCAACCAAAACTTACATTTAGAGAACTTGGCATACAACTGTTGTTCCTCAATGTTTACAATACTACACAGAGGTGATTGGGATGATCCACCTCACTTTTACAATATACCAAGATGTCATCAATAAAACCCATGACAAAAAATCCAAGAACTGCTTGAAAAAACCTGTTCATCAAGTCCATAAATACCGTCGGAGCATTAGTCAAATCAAATAACATCAATAAGAATACAAAGTGCCCATACTGAGTATGAAAAGCCATCCTAGGGATATCCTCCTCCCTAATACTAAGCTGATGATACCCAGACTGAAGATCTATCTTAGAGAAAAACTTGGCATCTTGCAACTGATCAAACAAATCATCTATCCTTGGAAGAGGATACCTGTTCTTGATTGTTACCTTATTCAACTTCTAATAGTTAATTAACATTCAAAGGGAACCATCCTTCTTGCGCACGAACAACACCGGTTCACTCCACAGGGATACACTGGATGAATAAACCCCTTATCCAAAAAATTCTTAAGTTTCTCCTTGATTTCCCTCAACTCATCCGGAGCTATTCTATAAGGAGCAATAGATATTGGATGAGTGTCCGTAACTAAATCATTACCAAACTCTATTTCTCTATCCATAGAATCACTAAGAAGATCATTCGAAAAGACCTCAGGAAACTCATTTACCACCTAGTAAAAAGAAGGACCCTTTGAGTTAGAATCTTTAACCAAACCAAGTGATAAAGACACCTTTTGGAGATTAATCTCTAATCTCTAAGATAAGAAATAAACCTCCCCCTAGGAGCTAGGGAACCACCCTCTCACTCTATAACCAGTTCAATAGGTACCCTAAAGACAACCATACGGGTTCGAAAATATAAGGATACATAACAAGAGTATAACCAATCCATTCCCAGAATAGCATCAAATTCCACCATATTCAAATAAAAAAGATATACCAAGGTCTATTTTCTACCAACAAATATCGCGCACCCCCTATAGACTCTTGAAGAGATAATAGAGTCGTCTAATATGGTAGAGATAAAAAAAGGATCCAAAATAACTTTCAGATAAAAATCAAAACACATAGCCATATATGGGGTCATATAACAAAGAGTGGACCCTAGATCAAGCAGACAATATAAGTCATGAGAAAAGAGTTGTAACATACTAGTAATGACATCAGGTGATGCCTCAGATTTCATCCAAGATGCAATAACATACAGCCTATTCCGGCCTATGCTGGTACCAAAAGTAGGAGCAGACGTTGAAGCCGCACCACTAGGCGCATGATCAGAAGATAAAGCATCTGGATCTTTGACCACTCCCGATGCACCCTTTTTGAACGGATAATGTTTAAGCATATGGCCTGGCTAGCGATATTTAAAACACTTGCCCCTGCCTTCATCATAATAACCCCAATATAGAAGACTAAAAAACTGGCAACAATT
The DNA here is from genome assembly GCF_002878395.1 of Capsicum annuum. NCBI lineage: Eukaryota > Viridiplantae > Streptophyta > Magnoliopsida > Solanales > Solanaceae > Capsicum > Capsicum annuum. Next base: position 72,561,725 of record NC_061114.1, read on the forward strand.
CCAGAAAAAGCAAACTGAACCCTACTCTCTTGAGATTGGGCACCCTGTGCCTAGAAATTATCACCACCCTATGGACGCCTATCACCAAATATCCTCGAGTAAGAAGCGCTCGTAGTAGAGAGGGAACCAGAACTTCCCCACTTCTTCTTTAACTATTTACCACCATCCCAGACCACCCTACTAATGAGCACTACTCTATATAGAGAACCTACTCCTCTTACCCATTGTTTCCCCAAACTTTGCTTATTTTCTTTTCTCATCCTCTACCTGCTACATATGGACAATTAACCTCAAAATATCCATATCCTTAATCAGTAAAGCAGTCCTACTTTCAAGGATTAAATCCCAAGATAGCCCATAAGTAAACTTTTTCATCGTTTCCCTCATATCAGCTACCAAATCAGGAGCATACCTTGACAGCTGATGAAACTTCAAGGCATATTCCTTGACAGATATTTTACCTTGCTTGAGATATAGAAACTCCTCTATCTCTACTTTCCTTACCTTTTAAGGAAAGAACGATCCAAAAAAGCATTAAAAAAAGCATCCCATAAGGACAACTCCTCTATATCACCTCTATCCCTATCCCACTCTTCATAATATTAGTAGACAACATTTGTGAGCTAATAAGCTGTAAAATTTACACCTTCCATAATTGTGGCCTGCATTACCCTGAATATCTTCTCCATTTTATCAAAGAAAGACTAAGGATCCTTCTCCATCTTTACACTAGTAAAAGTAGGAGGATTCATCTTCATAAATTGGCTAACCCTTGTGGCTTCAGCACATAGAACACCAGATACATCCCACTCAGCTTGAGAAACAACCAACTGAGAAATAGTATAAATAGACTGGCAAAATTCCGCATTAGTTACCTCGCCTTGAGGAGGACTAGTAGCATCCAGGGGAACTCCAAAACAATCAGGGATAAGACCCTGAGAACGAGTGCAAACTCCAGGTGTAGGACGTACCCCATCAACATCATCCCTAGATGGGACAGAAGAATTTTCTTTTGTTCCAGATCGTCGAGGTACGATCTAAAAAGAGAATAAAAGATGATTAGAGAAATTCTAGGAGTTATGTTCCAAGCTTGAAAACAAAATACTAAGAAATTAAAACATTTCTAAATGCCCCGTATCCTCTCTCATATGAGTGTGGTATGCTATGTAACCCTAAAAGAGACTCTACTAGACACATCTTTGTTGACTCCCAATTAACCATGAAACTAAAGCTCCGATACCAACTTTACATAACCCGACCAGGGGCCTTGTTGTAAAGGTCATCCCAAGTTCGATCGGGACCGGAGACCACCCTAGCTACCTAATGCAACCTCCAGCTTCCTGCCCTAAGTTGGCTAAATTTTGAGCATATAACAAGATAGCATAATAGCTTACATGAAGACTTTAGATAGGATCACAATCGTGACTAACCCAATCAAGTCCAACCATCCCATACCAACCCTCCCATACCAACCATCCAACTATACTAAGCCAAACCGACCATAACAAAATAAGTTCCATTAATAATTAAATAATCCTAAAATAAAATACGATGGAAAAGTGAGAAATTTTGTCTAATGATGTCATCCCCAATACCAATGCTAATACAATGGCTGAGACCTTTACCAATTCTGCCCATGCCAACCTATAGTAGTTCAATAAAAGCCTCTAACCAAAGAATACCAAAAGTCCAGTTAGGACGTGTCCCCAACCATAGCCAAAACCAATATCCATAAATAAACTAAAGTATAAAGTAACATCTCTGAAATGGAGCCTTCCAAAAAATAAAAGCTCACCACTTTAATCCAAAAGTTGACCCCAAATATCTGAATACTAAGCAGGAGGAGTAGAATGGTTGGTTCTTGCATCAGGTGGGGATACAACGCTCGAAGGTAGGTTTAGCAGGTGAACGCTAGCATGAACTTAGGATAAGGATAAAATAATGCCATTTAATAGAACCAAGTAAAACCATTCATACATACATAAGCTATACATATATATATAACCATGCTAGGAAAGAGAATCAGCTTTAGCATGCATTTGTAACTGTTAACCTGGGTATGTGAAGCTTAACCATACTTAACCATCCACGGGTTATATCGGTCCAGTGTAACCCTTTAAATGGGACCCAATGTATGTATTCACAAGAATCGAAGAGACTATAAGAGTCGGGAATTCCTATGTACCCTTCACTCTCAATGATGCATATGTACAGTTTACTTAGACGATTTCTGTGTACCTCATGAGTATCATAAAAGGGTTGCAATTCCCTAGCCCTCATGTAGGCAAACATGAGTTTCTAGAGTTCATTCATTAAACTCCCACCTTTGCGGTTATCTATCACACCCCGCCATTATTACCATACTAAAACCATTTCCAACCAACTAAACCATTATTATTAACCAAGGCTATTAGTATTGTTATCGTAACACCGACTATAACTTGTAAGTATTGTCCTTAGCCAAACCTTTTAGTGGTCAAGGGATTCCCATGTACCCATAGACCATGTTATCTAATTAACTTTGGGGATTCCCATGTACCCCACAAGCATTCATTACCATATTAACTTGGAGGACTCCCTTGTACCCCACAAGTATGTTTATTAAGCTAAACCATTCCAAAACTAATTAAACCATTTATATCATTTAGAGTTTGATTACCAAGTTTAAACTATGTATAAGTTCGATTAAAAACCCAATATTATGGTGAAAACATTGTTATAGGCATTTTATCAAACATATTGGGGGCATAGTATTTCCAAAACCAAAGCCAATTACCAAATAACCATTCCCATGCAAACAATTATCCAAAACTACCATTAATACTTATAAAACAATAATTAAAACATTGGAAAACCATAACAAAACATTTACAGCCAAAACCCTTAATTTATATTTGAAAACCCAAAATCATACATCATTCAAACTATGAAAACATTGTATAAGATTATGCCTTTAGTTGGAACTAACAATGATGAAAGAGATCATGTCTTAAACCAAGATGATGATGGAGAGAAATCATCAAGACAATCCTCAATTTACTTCTTAAGATGAAACCCTAGCTTTCTTTGCCTAAGAACTCTAGAGATGATTTTAGAATGTTTTTAAGTGTTTAAGAATAGAATAGTAGGGAAAATAACCTCCCAATAAGAATATAAGTCGTGGAGCCTTATTAGTATAAGTGAGAAATGTCCAGATTGCCCTCACTTAAATGACATTTAATTCCCGTCATAGGGTACAACAGACCCTCACAAGTTGTACCCATCCTATATGAGTGGTACCAATCTATCATACCCTAGCCTTCCCCCTTTGACTTAACATTATCCAAGGTATGATACACCCAAACCCAAGTTGTATCCAAGTGTACGACTAGTACCCATAAATCGTACCCCTAGTAGAATAGAATCCTAGAAGGTTTGAATACTTGCCACCATACGAGTCCATGATATGACTCATACCCTGGCTTACAATGCATGGTGAGCCACTCGTACTCAAATCTAATAGAAGTCACTAAGATCAAGGTTAAGTGAAGTAACCAAACAACCCGTGTCCATCGATAGGACTTGTACCACCCAATTCGTACCTATCTAGAAATAAGTCCAACCCACCAACCAATACTGGTTAGTATATGACTAACCTATACCACTTTTATCCCAGTGTATAAGTCATTACCTCTAGTCATATCCTTTCTAGAGACCAAAAATCCAGGAAATTTTTTGAGGTTCAGAAATCAAGGTATTTTATTTGTCCAAATAAATTTGGACACCTACCAATTTAAGAAGAAACAAATGCCTTAAAGACCAAGGAAATATTGAATAATTTGAGAGCATGAGTGAAGGATTATGACCAAGATTGACACTATAGATATTATGAAGCTTGAAACTAATGGACTAAATATTTCATCGTTATAAATAGAAGATTAAACCCATAAAGGAGGGACTTGTAAGAGCTTCAAAAGGTGAAAATCTAAAAGTTTCAATTTAGCACAAATTTGGAAAAATTTGCAATAAATGACGTAGGAAAAATAAATAGGCAAAATATTTGCAAAGAATTATTCCTACGTTAATAGAGTAGAATTTTTTTAAATAAATTACGGACATAAGTATTGAGAAACTCAAGGGAATTTTTTTAAAATAATGATAAATTAAACACATTAAAAATTTAAAGAAAGAATTAGAACCTTATAGAATATGGAAAAATGAAAATAGAAGGAAACATTGAAACACTAAGAGTTCGACGGGCTTAAGATAATTTTCTAAATAGTGCTCTTGAACCATTAAAATGTGCTAAGAGTGAAAGTATTACCATTATGTAATTTTAATGTAATAATAGGATATAAAATATTTTTAAAAATTACAATAGGCAATAAAGAGATATATAAATGCGAATGTAACTCTCATCTCTGAAAATAAAGGAAAAAATAAAGGTGAAGTTAGTAAATATCAAGTAAAATCATATTGCAAATAAATTTATGTAGGTCAAGTACCAAGTAAACAAGAAAATTTATAAAACAAATAGTATAAGTATATTAAATAATACATCCTAATATACAGGTGACTCCTTTATGCCAAAGGTAGGACCAAGATGTATTTTAAAAATAAAAGTATCAGAATATGTCATTTCATTGCTCTTTAATTAATTAAGCAAATCTAGCCCCAAAATAAATACAAAGATAGACTTATGTTTTTCATTAAAAAATAAAATAAAGATACTTTTTGATATTGCTATATGTAGTTTTGATGATGAGTAGCTAACTTCAAGGGACCAGGTCCCTGGATGTGCAAGGTATAGTACAGCTGGCACGCATTGTCTGCACAGTTTTTTCCTCCTATGTAACAAACTTATAGGTACTATTCTATACTGATTAGGATAGCTGGTTCAATGATTTTTCAGCTCTAATCATCACTCAACTATAAAAGAAAGGATATGCCTCTTCATCAAATGGATTTTTTGCACAAATCTAAAGAGTGAAGAGATGCAGTGAAAACTCCATTTCAAGACTACTCAAGCATTGCTCATGTTCTTATCATTATAGTATGCTCAAAGAGTGAGTGAGTATTTTTGAGTGCTGATTTGTAAATGAACTACTCAAGTTATAAGAGTAGTGAATTAGTTTATTAAGAGAAGTTCTTAAGTATATTTACCTAAGTGTGAGATTGATTAGAGTTAATCAGTAGAGAGAGTCCATGGTAGAGTTACCGAGATGAGATTGTAGTAGAGTTGCTACTAGAGAAAGGATCCTAGAGTTAGGCTAAAATCTAGACTGTAATCAGGAGGTTGATTATAGTGGATATCTTTGGTACTTGTGAGGGAAAGCCATGGTTTTTCCCTTCCTGGGTTTCCACATAAAAATCTTTTGTCTTTACTGTTCCTGCACTTTCTCTTACTTCCTGGTTATTTTTGTGTACTTTGCTTGTGATTTATTTTGAGGGACCTGGTCTCTCACTGTGGGTACAACCCTTAGGGTTTCAATAATTAGTATCAGAGTGAGGTCACTCTAAAAGGTTCACACCTAGAGTTTCATGGCTAGCATGACTTCTCTACCTAATCTAGAAGAAAGGAAATCTACCACTAGACCACCAAGATTCAATAGGAAGTGTTATGAGTGGTGGAATACCAGAATGTTTGACTTCATTATGGCTGAAGATAGTGAACTGATGGACATAAAACTTGATGGACCTCATGTTCATGTTAAAGAAATCAAAGAAGGAGAAATCACTAGAATAGTTGTTAAAAGTAGGAGAGAGTATGAGATAGAAAGAAAATTGAGAAGAATTACAAGGCCAAGAAATTTCTAGTTTATGGTATAGGGCCTAATGAATATAGTAGAATCTCAACTTGTGAAAATGCCAAAGATATCTAGGATTCCTTGAGGATTGCACATGGAGGTACTAATGATGTAAATAATTCTAAAGTAGACATGCTGACTACTCAGTATGAAATCTTCACCAAGAAATAAGGAGAAACAATCTAAGAAATACATACCAGGTTCACTTCTATCACTAATGAGCTTCATTGCTTAGGAGAAGTGATTACAGTATACAAGCAAGTGAGGAAGATTCTTAGGGTTTTTCCTAAGTCCTAGGAAAGCAAAATAGATTCCATAATTGAAGCAAAGAGTCTAAACACACTCATCATGGATAAACTAATTGGAAATCTAAACACCTATGAGCTCAAAAAGCAGCAAGAGAAGGAGAAACAAGAAGAAAAAAAGGAAAAATCTGTGGCACTAAAAGTATTTCAACCAGACTCTAATGAAGAAGACACAAATGCTGCCTATTTGGAAAAAAATAATAGTTAGAGCTATGAGACAAAGTGGCCAGTTTCAAATATGTGGGAGTAGCAACAGAAAAGAATCCACTATGAAAGTTTGTTACAGATGTGGAAGTTCGGAACATTTTATTAAGGATTGTATAATGTACAAAATGGACTATCGGGATTATCACAACTCTGAAGGTGAAAAAGGAAGAAATAGGGACTAGGTACTTGTAAAATCAAGAAGACAGGCTGCAGCTGATCTTGTAGTTAAATAAGCCTTAGTTGGTTGGGATAACTTCTAGTAAATATGATAAAGTTGAGAGGTCTACAGATATCTCCATGATTGTAGTGGAAGATGATAAAGTAACGTTTGATTCCTTGTTTGCTTTCATAACAGGCACTGAAAATGAAGAACAAAATAAGGTAACTATCTCTAACATTAAGAAAAATCTTGAAAATTACTATGAGAGGTAGATAAAAAAGTTAGAAAATGTATTGATTGATATAGTGAGAACTAAGAAAAATGGTCTAAAAGAAAAGAGAGAGAATCAGGGGCTTGAATTAATTGCCCTAACTCTCCAGATTTCTAAGATAGAAGAACATTATGCTAAGTTAAAATCAAACAATCTAAGTTTGGAGAGACAATTGAAGGAAGAAGATACTTCTGATAGAAAAGGGAAGAAAGAGTCCTCACAACTTCAAATTAAGATTAAAGAGAAGTTGAAGAATTCTCAAATATATCTCATGAATGTTCTCCAAAAGAATGAGGATTTAAAAAGGGAGCTGGTCTGTCTGAGGAAAGAAGTTGAAAAGTTTCTACAAGAGACTACATCCTCTCAAATCAAAACTTGACTAATCAAGGCGGTAATTATTGTAAAGGTTTGGGGTATTAGTACAAAACTCAATCAACTGTGTTTCATGGAAAGGCCGCTCAAACTGCTAAGAATAAAGTCCACAAGCTTCTATGGACTTACTGTGGAAGAAATGGAAACATCAAAGAAGACTGTCAAAGCTAGCTCAGAGCAAGAAGGATCAATGAGAAATATACATCAGGGGAGTATCAATTCTAAAGGCTTAAGACCTTTGAAAAATATGAAAAGTGATCATTACCTAGATGGACAAAGAAAGGATTTAATCATACCTCTGTGTTCCTACTGGGAACTCAAACTTGAATGATTTCTCAAGTGTGACAAATGATATTAAATATAGAAGAGAGAAAGGGTATGTAGTCAGAATAATCTTCTTGATTTGTAATTGCTTAAGGATATGAATGGAAGGTATGATTTCACTCTCTTTCTTGAGAACTTCTAGGTAAAGGTGTCTTATGTGAATAGGTAAAAAGGTTCAAAATTGCATGCAGCTGATGGAAATGGTCAAGATCCTAACAATGCAGAAGGACTTCAAAGAAGTGTCTGGTCAGAATTCACAGGGACCTGGTCCTAGTGAAATTCATCTCGGAAAATCAATCTGGAAGCACATATCTTCTCATCCTCTGGAAATTGAAATTTTATAGCAGTAATTCAAACAAAGTCTAAGTCAGAAACTTCATGTTCCTTCCAGCATTCCTATTCCAAAAAATGAGCTCACAAAGGTGTAAAAGAATATGGAAGATGTTGTCTAGTAAATAGTAATATAGAAGAAACCTTAAAAATTCAAAAGAATGCTAAGTTTAGGAGATGCTCTTCAGACCTATTTCCACACAAAATTATGATATGTTGTGGTGTAATGAATCAAATAAATTGTAGCTGGGATGGATCAAATCAACCTGACTTATAGGATGAATCAGTTTCCCTTCCAAAATTTGTCTATATTTGAGAAGTAGGTATCCTGGGTAAATTAGGTGCATATTAGTCTAACTCAGTACCATACTCATGTAGGTATACAACCATGGGAGCAACTTTGGAGGTAGACAGATATGACATGCACAAAGTTGGAGATTCACTCAAATTAGAGAGGGATCTGGTCCTATCTCTCAGTTAGTATCTTGTATGTGTAAATTTTAGCTGTTCTGTCAAGAAAAAGCCGCGTCTTCCCTGTCTTTGTGTTAGAACAAAGTTTTCATATTCTAAAAGGAAAGATGAGTCACCTAGAGTCTTAAATTTATCATATCTTGTTCCCCTAGAAAAACCATCCTTGTGCTTATTATTTCTTAAATCTTGCTGCACTGAATTCTTCTCTAATCAATAGGGAAAATCCAAATCCCAAATATCCATTCTAAGAAAAGGACCTTCTTGATGGCTGTAGATCTCCTATTCTCTTGTCCTTAAAAGGATTCTGAGATTAGAATTATGAAAAATCCCTTCCTAAACTATCTTGAAAAAACATCTTTCTTCACTTGCTCTTTCAAAGCCTAACCCCTTCATCACTTAATCTGCTGATGAAGAACCATTCCTGAATCTTTAAAACTAGCCTGATGATGTTGTGATAGATGAAACTTGGGTAGCTGAAAATCTCATATTGTTGTCAAATAGCTCAGGAAAGAGTTTAGTTGATCACAAGAAAATTGATATCAGTAAACACAAAAAAATTCTAGAAAATAATCTAGAAGTTTTACTGAGAAGCAGCTAAATCTTAAGGTACTTGGTCCCAAGAAAAGAAAAATAGTTGAAAGAGAATCTGTGATCACTTATACTAGAAGAAACAATAGGAAGAAAAATGAGGTCGTATATAAGGAAGAAAGAAACGGTTTCTTGAAGAATCAAAAGGTGTTAACTGGAAGGATTTTTTATTCAAATGTGCTAACAGAACTTGGTATGGTTAAATTAGTTTAGTTGGTTAAACATCAAAGTTTGATGTATCTTATGGAAGGACCTATTACCACTGTTTTGATGAGATAGAAAGGGAATTCTATTTTACTTTTGAATTCTTAGAAGATGGGATGAATTTGACTGCACAGGTCCAAGGAAAAAAAATTAATCTAAATGGGGAAACACTAGGAAGGATTTTGGAAGTTCCTATATATGGGGTGAGAACTCTCTCTAAGCAAGCTGCCTTTAATAGAATTATTAGCAAATTCATCCAAATTCAAAGAAAAATTTGTGGCTATAATGAATAGAAAATCACTCAAGAGTGAGATTCAATTAGTCTTTGACTTTTGTGAAAAGGTGATTTTGTCTAAGTCACAAAAGTAAAACATTGCCTCATCCACTTATTTTTATGTTATGGAATGCCTGAGTAGATTTGAATTCATTAATCTACCTACATTGATGATAGAACACATTCACAAAGTAGTTCTTGGGAAGAATGGAAAGCATGGCATGCCTTATGGATATTGGTCGAGTAAGGTATTTGACCAATTTGGTAATGTCTGTGAGAATAGAACCCAAAGGACTGTATTTCGAATTCTTTTCATGAAGACATTGGACAAGACTGAATGTATAAAATCAGGTAACATTTATCAAAAGGAGCTAAACAAGGAAATAGAGAAACTAAAGGGCAATTTAGCTGCCACGGATGAAGAAATCAGTAAGCTTTAGGAAACAATTCAACATCTCTCCAAAAGATGCTCATTTTCATAAAATGCTTAGAATAGAGAATGTTGAACTATAGAAGAGGGTGTCAATCTTAATTGATGAGGTCCTAAGGTCAAATGCATAGATAAGACATCTCAACAACAACCTGACCATACTCCTTAAAAATCTTCTTCCTTGTCTATCACTTGTTAATCCTTCTTAATTTCTGTGAATTTTTCCCTAAGAACATTTAGTTTATGCACCACAATGATACTTATCCTACTTATGAATGAATCTTTGCTTTGTGTGTTACATTTGTTCTACTTAAATTGCAAAGTTTTTCTTCATGATAGTGTTGCCCTAGTGGACATAAGTTAATTAATCTATGCTTAATTTACTCTTGGTTTACTATTCTAACTTTTCAATAATGCTAAAAATACTAAGTTCATGTAGCAAGGACCAGGTACCAGGTGGACCAGGTAACAAGTGAATTAAGTTATAGATTTGAAGGGAGTCATATTGACAGGGGAAAGTGTGCAAGTGCAAGGGAAGTATGCAAGTACAATAAATAAAGGTGCATAATGACAAGGGGGAAATTAGAGGTTTTTTCTACAAATGACAACAAGGGATAAGGTCCTTGTATTGCATCATAGAGAAAGCATAATGATAGGGGGAACATTCATCTTTAGGCAGTAATCACACTAATAAAATATGATGAACGGGCATTGATTCTCAAAGTTGTATGGTTGGTTTATCATCACTAAAAAAGGGGAAACTGCTATATATAGTTTTGATAATGAGAAGCTAACTTCAAGGGACCAGGTCCCTAGATGTGTAAGGTACAGTAAAACTGGCACGCATTGTCGGTACAATTCTTTCCTTTTGTATAATAAACTTACAGTTGCTATTTTGTACTGATTAGGACAGCTGGTCCAATGATCTTTCAACCTAATCATTACTTATCTATAAAAGGAAAGACACACATCTTCATCAAATGGGTTTTTTTCACGATTCTAAAGAGTGAAGAGAGGCAATAAAAACTCTATTTCAAGACTACTCAAGCATTACTCATGTTCTTATCATTGTAGTAAGCTGAAAGAATGAGTGAGTGTTCTTGAGTATTGATTTGTTAATGAACTACGTATGTTATAAGTGTAGTGTTTCAATTTGTAGAGAGAAATGCTTAGGTAGAGTTGCCTAAGTGTAAGACTGACTACAGTTAATCAGTAGAGAGAGTCCTTGGTAGAGTTATCAAGATGAGCTTGTAGTAGAGTTTCTACTAGCGAAAGGAGCCTAGAGTTAGGCTGAAATCTAGACTGTAATCAAGAGGTTGATGATAGTAGATTTCTTTGGTGCATGTGAGGAAAAGCTGTGGTTTTTCCGTTCTTGGATTTTCACGTAAAAATCTTGTGTCTTTACTCTTCCTGCACTGTCTCTTTCTTCCTAGTTATTTTGAATACTTTGCCTATTATTGATTTGAAGGACCTGGTCCCTCACTGTGTAATGCAACCCTCAGAGTTTTAACAAATATATATTGTCTTCCATCACATCTAGACTTCTATATCCTCACAACGTTCTTCGAATTAAGTCTCTACCAATCGAAGTTAGGGATTTGCATAACTATCTGCAACACAAAGGAGTTAATAATACCCTACCACCTAAAATTTAATTAATTTAGAGCGACAGTCTATATTTCGGAACAATCATTCTTCAAATAATGTCCAAATAAATAATGTGTCACTCTGGGTCATGAACTCACTCGGAAATATTGGTAAGACTGGCTAACAAACTTAATACACCACGGATATTAATCCTCCTAGGTTTGCATGATGTATGTTTCTTAAAAAAATTGGTTTAGCTCTATCCTAGGTATAGTAAGAGTTGTCTTACTAGATATAAGGTTCTCGAACAGACTACTCGATAGAGAAGGCTACGCGGACACACGACAAAAGATTCAGACCCACCGTGCATATGACAACTCCCCTAAAATTTAAAATTTTAAAATAAATTTGGGCATGCGCAAAATAAACCTCGCGTGTATGTTTGATTGTGTCAATTTTCTGAAGGGAAGAAATATGAATGAATGACAATTTATATAAAGTAACAGTAAATAAATAATTTATATAAAGTACTAGTAAATAAATAATTTATATCACATAAACATGAGAAATACATAAAGCAATTAAAGTAAAACAAATCATTTTTTGTTAAAAGCCTTAATTATTAGTCTAAGCCTGTTATAGTTAGAACCTAAGTCCCCAGCGGAGTCATCAAGTTGTTATACACCATTTCAACATGGGTCAAATTGAGGTACAACATATTGAATTTATAATTATATTAAGAAAGCTGTCATCTAATTCGTTTTATGGTGAATTAGGACACTCATTATGAACCAAGTGATTATAAATATAAATAGTAAATTTTACATATATACCGATATGTTTACCATTAATTACTAAAAATCCCAACATTTGACCCCTGATGATACAAGTTAATTATATTAGATATATACTGCTGATACATGTATCTAATGTGATTAACTTGTATCACAGTAGATACATACATTAGATACATTTAGGGTTAACTTGTATCTCCGAAATAGTAAAAAATATGAAATGTTGGGATTTAAGTAATTTTTAAAAAGTGGAGGGATTTTTAGAAGTTTAAATAGTTATGTTATGGTTTTAGGTAATTTTTCCTTATAAATAAAGACTTTATTTTAAGGTCTACTTAAGTTAAGTGATCCTAGATAAGAATTCTAATTATCCTAAAGGGAAAGATTAAACAACCAAAAGAATCATCTAATAACGATTAACCTATCAAACTCAGGTTAATTAACTAAGTAGTTAATTAACTAAGTCTAAAAAATGAGTGCTGAGCAATTTGAAAAGCCGAGTTAAAGTGAGAAATCTTTATATTAGTGGGTAAACTTGAAACTTGCAAACTCTTTTCTATCCGAAATTGTGCACATTTTTCTTTTAAAAAATAAAAAAGCTGCACTTGTTTGAAACAACGTTGCTTGTCCAAAATCCATGGCTCAAAATGAAGTAAAAATATGACCTCTGTGCGTGAATCAATATGCATGATTTGAAAAAAAAATATTTTAGGAGTAATTTGCCTTAAAATCAAATACTGATTCTTTAAAAAGTGAAAAAGCTAACATTATATTAGGGTTGTGCAAAAACCGAACCGACCGATAAATCGAACCGATAAAAATGTTATTGGTTTATTGTTATTGGGTTATTGGGTTAACGATTTTTTAATAGTTTTATAAAAATAAATTATTGGGTTATTGATTCGGTTCGATTTTTTCTTATTGGGTTATTGGGTAAACGGATAACCCAACAAGTATATATATATATATATCATGCATATAATGATTATATGCATGATAAGTAATTTATTATAAAAGATATACTAAGTGATTAAGCAAAAAATAAATTATAGCCTCATTCTAACACAAAATCCGCACTGAAGGAGTGAAAACTAAATTACAAACACAAAATAAGTCACTCAAAAGAGACAGTTAATATGCTAACAAATGAAAAATAGGGGAGAAGGTTTGACTTGTTTTTGTTGCTATTGGGATGGTTTAAGCAGAAGTAAAGACTCCATATACGGGCATGATAATGTGTCGAGTGTCATAGACTTGATTCTGTGAGTGTCCCAAATTGAGTCTCTAATTTGCTCGAAAGTGTTCATGCAATCAAAACGAAGAAGATTAGAAAGGAGAAAATTATTCTTAGATGGTATTAAAAGGAAGAAGAAAGATGAGCACAGAATGCAAGAAGCGAAAAATCATGCTAGCATCCAAAACTATAGACCATGTGAAGCTACCTTTCAATCTTTCATGCTTTCATAGAATATAATTATTGTAGTATTTACGTCAATATCAAACTAAGAGCTAAAATAGAACTTACATAACCGAGATCAATAGAAGCTAGAAATATATTAAATTTCAAGACTAGATATTGAAGAACGAAGTGTAGAATTGTATCAAAGAACCAATATACACTACCACATGTAACTTTCACCACTTAAATCTAATAAAAAACTTGAATCCTGAGGCGGGACATTTACTTAAAACAAAACAGGACAATTCTTGTTTTTACCAAATAAAATAGCTGACTTCCACTTAATCATAATAGAGATTAAAGGAAAAGGTATGTATGTGACTAAGAACATGAAGTAGCACTGCCAAGCGGACTCACATTCTGTTAGAAGAAATACATAGATAGACCACGAACTGCATAGTATTTATAAACTGGAGCAAAACATCTTGTTTGATCATTTTCTTTTATCAGAAAAACACGTTACCTATGTCAAATTTTCACCATATAAAGACACAAAATAACTATTAACTTGGAACAAAAAGCTGATTTCATGCCAACATTTTATTCTAACAAAATCGTTTTTTTTTTTTTTAAATCATGGTGCCTACAGAGTGAAAAAATGACTTTTTATCTCCGTAAGCATCAAACCGAGCCGAAACCCATTTTCAAAATCATTTATTATAGACATGATTTTCTAAAGATTAAGAATAATGGTTTATCACAAATATTTTAAACAATAGAGAGAAGGGAGGTGAGTGTTACCTGCTATAGGGTAGTGAATAGGGCTTCTTTAGTCACCAATCTAGGCTCAAAAGTCAAGAAACGATGAGCCCAAAACAGAGTATAGAGCTAGAATCTTAACAAAGATTGAACAAACACCAAGTGATTAGAGCAAAATAGGTGGTTGGGGCAGTGGAAAGCTTATCTCACGATAATGCTAAACAAAGATCAATAAAAGAGAAAAAATGGAGTATGAAGCAGTGATTTCGAATGTGGCACAAAAGCTTGTCACAGTTGAAAGCCAATGGGAAGAGAAAGATACAAAAGATGCTATACAAATAAATTCTAGGAAAGTAGAGGAGAGGAGACTCAAAAGCTTTTCAAGACCAAAAAATTATCAAAACATAAAGAACTTCTACTCGGCTGAGAAACAAAATAAAGTAAAGCAAACAAGTATATATTTTAGCGAGAAAGAGAGAGTAATAACTCTACGAGTTGTAGGAGTAGCAGCTGCCAAAACATGTTTTGAAATGGATTCCAAATGCAAGTATTTATAGTGAGAAATTAGAGTTCTCCTTCTTAAGTGGTAATCGGTTCTTCAATTTGATTGTTTGAAATTCAAATATTGGAGCTTGTCTAAATTCAACCTCCACATGATTGAGACGACAAATCATGAAAAAAGAATGACATATTCTATCATGGTTGTGAAGCTTGTTGTTTGCCTAGAAATGGAAGAGGAAGAAGAGGGAAAAGGGACCAAAGGCGCGACTGATGGAACTAGATAACTTTATAGAGTTTGGGGGGCACTATGGGTATTTCAGGCAGAATAAGTAAGGGCGAAATAGATAGTTCAAGGTATTGCAAAAGAGTTGAAGGGTTAATCTCTTGGACTACTGCGTTTTGGGCAAATTTTAAATGGCTTTGGGGCTTTTTTGTTCTCTTAATTAATTCTTTTGAGCCTCTAATCTCATAACTAGTATACTATGTACTAATAAGACATCAAAAAATAAAGTACTAATATTTATAGCTTTTAACTAATGATTTAACATAAAATATTAGATACAAAATATTGATTTATAATTAATTTAATAATTAAAAAACTTGAAATAACGTAACGACAGTAAAATGGGAGTTGTAGAGTAATAATACTAACTTTGATACTAAGTTGCTAAATTTTTTAGTAATTATAAAATGTGACAATGTCTATTTGATGATGATGATGATGATGATGATGATGATGATGATGATGATGAGGAGGAGGAGAAGGAGGAGGAGGAGGAGAAGAAGAAGAAGAAGAAGTAGTTTAAATGATTATAAGAAATAATGGTAAAATAAAGTATATTCTTTATAACTAATTGGAAGCTCAAATAAATATAATTTGAATGAAGGAGGGTCAAAATTGCATGTCAACAGTTCTATTGACTTTACCAGGCAAGAGTTATTGCGAAACGTTTTAAATAAAAATAAGGTCTTTATTATTTCTACACATACTTTTCAGTTTCAAGAATAACATCCATTCAAACGTTGGTTTCATTAGCCATGGTATATGATCTTAAAATCCATCAAATTTAATGTGAGAACAACTTGCTTAAATGGAGAATTAGAGAAAGAAATTTATATAAAATAACCTGAGGATTTTGTAGTTTCTAATAAGATAAGAAAAGTATGCAGACTTGTTAAGTCACTTTATGGACTAAAGCAAGCACCCAAATAGTGACATGCGAAGTTTGACCAAACCATGTTATCAAACAGATTAAAGATAAATGAAAGTGATGAATGTATTTACATTAAAGACCCTCCAAATCACAAAGTCATTGTTTGTTTGTATGTGGATGACATGTTGATCATCAGCGACATTTCTGATATGGATGCTACTTAATGAATGCTGGAAAGCAAAATTAATCTGAAAGATGTTGAAGTTGCTGATATAATCTTATGGATAAGAATTGATATAACTTTACAAGGTTTTGAAAGGATACTTGATAAGTTCAAGTATTTGGATTTTAATATTATCAAGACTTCATTAAATATGAGCTTTACACTTCAAAAGAATGAAAATTAAAGTGACTCGCAATTGGACTATGCAAGAGTGCTGAGAAGTTTGATGTATAACATGAATTGCACACGACTAGATATAGCATGTGTTATTAGTAAATTGTGTTGGTACATGAGTAATCTCAATTGAACTCATTGAATGGCAATGAAAACAGTTTTGGGGTATCTAAACATACTTAAGACTATTCATTATATTATAACAAATATCCAATAATAATTGAAGGATATATTGATGCAAATTGGATCATTAGATTAAATGAAGTAAAATCCATGAGCAGATATATATTTACTCTAGGTGGATGAGCAGTTTCTTAGAAATTATTCAAACAGACATATATTGCCCTCTCTATAATGAAATCTAAATTTATAGCGTTAGATAAAGTTAGTGAAGAAGCTAAATATCTCTAGAATTTCTTGAAGGATGTTCCTTATTGGCCCAAACCTTTGGCATCAGTATGCATACACTATGATAGTCAAGCTGTAATAGGTAGGGTAGCAAGCATGATATATAATGATAAATCTCTTCATATAAGATACAAACATAATACCATTAGAGAGCTACTCTCTAGTGGAATTATCATATTTGACTTTGTGAAGTCAAAGAATAATGTATCAGATCCACTTACAAAAGGCCTAACTAGAGAAGGTATTGAGAGATCATCAAAGAGAATGAATTTAAGGCCTAAGATAAGTCATCAAGGTGGTAACTCTACCTAGTAGAATGGAGATCCCAAAAGATAGGTTCAAGAAGATCAAATAAAGTTGTGACTGACAGTTTGACGTTGCCAATTAAATCAATCTGTTCTCATAATACAGATAATGTGCAGGAAATAAGGATAAAGCTTATAGTTTGAATATTTTTAATGATTTCTAAGTTTATTAGGTATGACCAAATAGTTTTATCTATAGGATTAATCATTTAGGAATCACTATGTAAGGGTGAAATAAAAGCGGTTCAAGGAGAATGATAGTAAAAGCATATTCTCTAATCTCCCATGAAACCATATTGTGTTCATGACTGAAACGAATATAACTATGAGGACTTTAAATGATAAAAGAATAGTTGTGTGACTTGTGTTGTCTAGGTGTACAAAAAAATTCAATGGTTCAAAGATATCGCATCTATCGATTGACCGAGTATATTTGATGCAAGTTCACTATGGAAAGTTCAAGGGAAAAACTACTTATCCAGATGCAATTAATCTTTTCTTTTAGATCACATAGTTTTCCATATAATTTTGTAAGAAAATTCCCTATTCACGTGGAGGATTATTAGTTCTAGGTGATAAAATGTTAATGAAAAATAGGGGAAAATTTAATTGATTTTCACTTTAATAAAGAAGTATTGTCCCACATTGGTGGGAGAAAGGAACTCCTTCATTCTTAAATATAAAGGCATCAGTTCATGTGGATAGTGAGGCAAGGAGAAGACAAGTCTCGCATCGTTGTTGTTGCTTTCTTGGCTTCATCTTTAACTTCCGCTTTGGATTTAGATTTTGATTTATCAAATGATAGATTGAGAGGTTATATTTTTAAATAAAATTCATATGAAACTTGAGAGTTAACAATCCAAGAATTCAATATGAAATTTCTCCTTTCGAGGCATTATTTAAAAATAGGAAAAGTGACCTGTGAGTGCCCTTTTGGATTTTCATTGGCTTTTGGATTATTGGCAGTTAATTCAAACTTTCCAAAGAGATAGGTTCACTTGGTTACTTTTTATAGTTCAGCGACAAGACTTAGATTGACTTTTTTCTCCTTAGGAATAGTGATTGGGCCCATTGTAAAGATTGTAAGCTTTTACCTAGCGATAATCTTTTGACCTAAAATAGGATTTTAGTGATGTACTTGGATATTAAGAAGGAGGAAAGGATGAGGAGTGGTATAGGTGATATGCTGAGGATTAGATAGGTAGCCTGACTATGGATAGTGTGCTTGAGATAAGGAAGAAGTTGATGGTAAAAAGAGATTTAGAGCATAGAGGGGTATTGATAGTATATAGGATAAGACTGTCAGTTACATTGGGAAGATTGCTAAAGAGGTGTTAGTTCTCTCGAGAGATTGATCTGAAAAGCACGAGGTAACTCGTGGTGTAATGGAATGATTAAAGGGAAGTTAGAAGCAAAGAAGAGGGCTTACGCAAAGTGGGTCGAGAGTAAGGATGAAGAAAAAAAGCAAAATATAGTGAGGAGTATAAGATTGCTAAGAAAGAGGCTAAGTTGGAAGTTTCTGTCCTGAGTACGATTGTCTACACGACTTGTGAGGTAGGACTCATAGCCTCACCAATGTAGTGGCCCATTGTTCCTATTGAAACTATGCCTATGACCTTATGAGTCATAAGGTCTGGTACGAGTCGTAAGGTGGGAATTGTGACCAAACTAGTAGAGGTGCTCTGAGTTATTATCCAAATCACAAGTCATGGGGTGACTCATAAACACTAGCAGTAGTTTTTCTGCATTTTAATTAAGGGCACTTTGGACATTTCCCTCCTTCTCTAAATATGACCCACAATCAAAAATATCTTTGGAGCCTCATTATCACCCCAACAGAAATCAAATACACCTCTCATCTCTCACAAATCCCTAAGAAATAATAGTTGGTTTTTTTTAAGGGATTGATCATCTAGGGATCAAAGGGTATTTTTCTCTTCAAAATTCTTAGTGTCTCGGGCATGTATCTCTCTCCCTAAACTTGTATTTTTATTATGGCATGCAATGGCTTTATATTTCCATGGTTTTAAGTGTTTGGTTTTGAATGTTGGGTTGAGGGTTTTGAATTGTATTTGTCAAAATAGTATTCCCATGATTTACTTGCATTGTTTATTCTTGATTAATGAATTTCGAAACCCAATAGGGTACATCGGAATAATGGATGAGACGGGGGTCGGTGATTCCCCCAAATTAATTTAATAATTTACCGGGGTGGTAGATTCTCCCAAATTAATGGATTGTTGGTCTTGGAATTGGTAATCACCTCAACCCACTTGCATAATTATCTTTGAAATATGGTTTTGCCCATTTTTCTAAACTAATGCGTTGCATAAAAGGTTAAAGGACTATAAATGGCGTTGAAAGGCCCTAGTGGCCATGATCTGATTTTTATTAAGTGTTTGGTGGTCGCGGATTCCCCCAAGTTAATGAATAATTGAGTTTGAGGGTCATGGATTACCCCAAGATAATGGCAAAATGAAATTTGCTTAGAAGCTTGATTTGGTATGACGATGCTATTTGGTTATTCCTTGATGAATAACTCCTCGATTAAATGGTTAGGTTATGTGCAAATATTTTAATTGGGCTTAAAGAGGGTTGTATAACTTGCCGTGAAGGTGGAGGTCCCAAGAGGAGTAGTATTGGAAACCACATTTGTCAATATGGGAGTCTTGACGACCGTGTGCATGCGTCACACTTTATATATTTGTATCCAAAATGGTGTAGGGTTGTGGATTCCCCAGAATTTCTTGGCTATCTCTGGTTCATACAGCTACACGCATTGGGGCCTTTCCGGTGGGGGGAGCCAGACCCATCTAGCCCATGGGTGTTCTTAGGATGGTAAAGCTACACAGTCCAGGTTAATTATTTTAATTCTCATGCTAAACCTTGTTTCCTGTCCTAGAATTATATATATTTGTGAATGCATGTATGTGAACATGTACATTGAAACTGTTTTGGATGGTTTGAAATAGCAACATTACATTATCATTTATCCCTGAGTTACATCCTAGCGCTCATCCCGCTAACCATCCTAGTACGCTACATTATTTTATAATATAGGGTTCAAGGGCACTTTTGCTTCCTTGAGCGGTGTTAGGTGATTTTGGTTCATCAGTCGATCAGCTTGAAATGTTGAGCCTCCTTCGTTCAAAAGTCCCATTAATTCTTTGATTAGTTTATGTCTTAGACTATTCCTTTGGATTTTTTGGCTATTGTCGGGGGCATCCCCAACTTAGATTGATGTTTTAGTTTTCTTTAGAGGCTTTTGTAGACAAAATTGTAGGAATGGTTGTTGTTGACTCTTAGAGATTACCTTTGAGTTACGTTGATTATCTCATCATCATGTTTATCTATCTTCTATTGTTGTTTTAGTTATGTTTTGGACAGGCTATAAGGGTGGTCTCCAACCTTCGGTAGGCTTGAGATAGCCATCATGACTAGGCCTGGGGTTGGGCCATGAAAAGCTTGGTATCAGAGCCTAGGTTTAGTATCCATAGGTGTCCACAAAGCCGTATCAAGTAGAGTCTCTTTTATAGGTATGTAGCAAGCCACAGTTAAGAGGGAGTCTATAAGGTATTTAGGAATATTTTTATTTTTTGTGTTCTATTTCAGGCTATAGAGTCTGGTATCTTGAAATTCCTCCAACTCCCAGTTTTCTAACATTTCAGATCATGCCTCCTCGGAGATGTGATGTTCTTAGGAACTCTTATGGCACTTTGTAAAACCCCACAAAATTTGTAAGCTTAATTCAGTCCTTTAAGTTTGTCAAGGGGGTCCCAGACTTAGAAAATTCTAGCTAAGTTTCCAGACTTATTTTATTTTTGGCCTTCAAAAATTCAAAATCTTATTTCGCAACCTTAATGTCCTTTAATGGTTGGTATTCTTACTAATTCATGATCAGGGAGGTCAATAGGTGTTCCCAAATAAGTTTCAAAATTTTCAAACCTCGTTTAGACCACGTTTGGTATCCCAAAATAGTGGACCAACGCGATCTTGGCACACCACGTTACCTATCGCGTTGGTTAATATTGTTGCATGTTGACAAAGCCAAAAGTACTGAGACTTGGCGCGATCATGGTGTGACGTGTTGAGTATCGCGTCGGTACCATTGACGCACCGCATCACTCAACGCGTTGGTACCCAATTTTATTCGTTAAATGACCACGTTCTTAAGGGTAATTAGGTTATTTTCCTCGACCTTCAGCCCTCATAAACACGAAATTTAGCCCACTTTTGGCTAAATACATTCCTTATTCCATAATTTCCCAAGAACAAGAAACCCTAGGTGATTAATTTCAAGCCAAGGATTCAAGCTTGCCTCCATCAATCTTCAAGAAATCATCCATCTAGGTATGTAAAGTGTTCATCCAAGGATCCCTTTCATCCTTGGAGTTCAAGAAACCATTTTTTTAAAGCTTAAATAATGATGATCATGTTGTGGATTGAAATTGTATCCATGTTGTTGATTTGTATAGTTTCCATGATGGAATCTTTATGTATTTCTTTATATTATGTTAGCATGTGGATTGAATTTTATGAAATTGAGTTGATTAAAGTAGACAAGATATAATTGTTTAGTGTTCATGCCCAAGCCTAAGTATATGCATCCCATGTGTTTGTTAAAATGCCTAAGTGAGTAGAATTATGTTTTGATGACCCTTTGTTGATCTAAATGATGAACTTAGGCTATAACTAGATGTTTAAAATGACTCCCATGCTAAATCTATGTCTTATAGTTGTTTGATGGAATGCTCATGAGACTAGAATTGTGAAATTATGATATGTTTGAATGCATTCCTATCATGTACAAGATTATGAATATCAAGTGCTTCATGAAATCCCCCAATGATTATATTATGAATTGTGGCCTATGGTTATGTATTCAAAGAAGTGTCATGTCTTGTTAATTTTATTCTATCGAGTCCTATGGGTACTTGTACCCGAAAATTTAGTTGTGTGCCAAGAGCCAGCATCAGTTTTCAATATACTCTCAGTCAAGCCATGGTTCTTAGAATTCAGTCAGTCACATAACTAAGGAAAACTCAATAAATTCAGTATCAGTCCAATCCTTCACAGTACTCAGTAATCTCAGTAATCTTAATAATCTCAGTCAATTATCAGATCTCAGTAGTATTCCACCAGTCAATAAAACTTAGTGAAATCAGTTCAGTTTAGTCAGTAACATGATCAGTGACAGCTCAGTCAAGCCTAGTATGAACTAGGAAATCAGTTTAGTGTCTATTCAGTTGGGAGTGGGATTCATCACCGAGTGAACCTAGAGATGAGGGGTCATATGCTAGCCAGTAGAGGTGGTGATCCTTAGAAGCAATCCTTGCATTCCAGAACTACGTAGCTAGCGTAGGTTGAGATGTACCCCTATGAGTCTAGGGATTATACATCTCATTTGAATTTTCCTATTTGGAGGGGTTGACGGAAGATCTCCCTATCAGAAGGGTTAACTCACAGCTTGTATTTACCCATGGCAGGATACTGATACCCTTCCAGCTGAGGTTACAGGTTGGACCGCCACTAGTTCAGATTCGGGGTATGTCGGTTAGATGATTACTTCCCACAGTGTCAGTCTTAGTCTCAGTAAAAGAACTCAGATAGTTCTTCAGATTTAGGACTGTTAGATACAGTCACTTAGTTCAGTACGGAACTCAGCTAGTTCCATCAGAATCAAGACTATCAGAAATAGTCACTCAGTTAACAGTATATCAGTTGAATAAAACTCATGTTGTCAGTATTCAGAATTAGTAGTCAGTATTATCACGATCTCATTTACAGTTACGTATTCATGTATGTATTCTCATATTCATGTTATTCAGTCAGTTAGTATTGTTCATGCATATGAACCCTATGCATTTAGCCTACCTCACTTTGCATACCAGTACATTCAAATGTACTGATGTATACTTTTCTTCTGTACTATGGTAGTTTATACCATCGGTTCAGACGCTCAAGTTCCCGATCGCACTTAGCTTCAGATTCAGCCAGTAGCAGTAGATTTATAGTGAGTCCTCATTATTTAAGGATAACTTGATTATTTGATTAATTCATTATTTTAGTTTTAGTAGATGGAGTTAGTTGGGGACATGTCATATCAATTTCACAGTTTTCAGACAGTTTAGAGACTTTCAGACTAGCATGTTCAGACAATTTATTTTAGTTTTGGTATTGATACACCGTATTTCTAGATGTTATATTTTATCAAATATTTGAACCTTATGGCCTTTCAGCCCTTTTATTCTGCATTTATATAGTATATTATGAAGTGATCAGTATATATATCAGTTATGGGTTAGCTTGTGGTCCTTCGGAATTGATAGCTCCATGTAGCATTTCAAGTATCAGATTCAGAGTGTTACACACTGTTGCCCTACTTAAGGGAAACATGGATGGGACTTGCCCCATCTATGAAGTACAAACTAAATCTAGGGTCCCCTCCCTTGATTGTGCTGCTCCACCTAGTGTTCCATCGGTCCCCATCGATTCTTCTTTAGTTGGTGACACTCATGCTCAGTCACCATATGGATACATCTCTAATGCGGTGTTTGACCATTTTATTTATCTATTGACTTAGTTGGTGACATCTCAATCTCATCAGTTTGATCGTGTGGATTTCGTTGCTCTTTCTTCTAAGGTCACCTGAGTTGGGCAGTTTATGAGGTTTAATCCCCCAACCTTTACTGGTTCTAAGGTTGAGAAAGATCCTTAAGATTTTGTGGATGAGATGGAGAAGATATTTTAAGTTATGCATGCTATTGATTCTGACGGTGTAGAGTTTGTTGCATATCAGCTTAATGATGTAGTATATCAATGGTATGAAGAGTGAGAGCAATTGAGGGTTGATAACGCAGAGTAGGCTATGGGGGTGGTCTCCAGCCTTGGGTGAGCTTAAGATACCCTTCATAACCAGGCCTGAGGTCGGGTCGTGACATTTTGACTGCTAAAAATGCATTTTTTGAAAGCTTATACACAACATTAAAGGGTAAAGACGGTGATAAAAAGTTGTACAAGGTATCCAAGGTCAGGGGAAATAGGTTTGGGACCTTGATTAAGTGAAATGTATTAAGGATATTAATGAAAAAGTTTTGGTGGATTAGGTTTTTATTAGGAGGAGATGACAGTCTTAATTATATAAGATCTTAAATAAATGAAGGGATTCCAACATTATGTTGGGGGATTTTGAACACTTTGAGAGGCTTCGCAACTATGGCTATTGTAGGTGAGTTAAGGCTACAGAGGTTAAGAGTGGTATTTGTGGGATGCATCGGGGTAGAACGACTAGGCCAGACACGATCTTAGTGGATTTTTAGAAGTACACAGAAGAGAAGAAATGAATTGGTAGACTATATTGTTTTCTATTTTTATTTGTCCTGATGGTGGATGTTATGACTTTGTAAATTCAATGTGAGGTGCTTTAGTGTTTTTTATTTACGAATGATATAGTCTTGATTGATAAGACCCGTGTGGAGTTAATACTAATTTGGAGGTTTAGAGGCAAACTTTAGAGTCTAGAGTGTATAGGTTGAGTAGATCCAAGATGGAATACTTGGAGTGTAAGTTTGGCGAGGCATCACAAGAGGCTGATGTGTTCTAAACCTTTGATACTCAGGCCATCAATAAGAGAGATAGTTTTAAGTATCTTGGGTCTATGATTTAGGAAAATTGATATATTAAAGAGGGTGTCACTTAACAAATTGGGGTAGTGTGGATAAAATAGAGGCTTGTATATGAAATCTTGTGTACCAAGAAAGTGTATCCTAAAATCAAAGGCAATTTATATAGAGTGGGTGGTTAGATCGGCTATGTTATATGGGGAGGAGTGTTGGTCGGTCAGGAAATCTCACATCCAAAAGATAAAGACAACGGAGATGAGAATACTAGGATGGATCTGTGGATGTATGATGAAGGATATGATTAGAAATGAGGTTATTCGAGATAAGGTGGGAGTGTTATCGATGGAATCCAAGATGCAAAACGTGAGATTGAGATGGTTTGGACATGTAATGAAAAGGGACATGGATGCCAATGCAAAGGTGTGAGAGGTTGGCTAGGGATGGATTCAAGCAAGGTAGAGGTAGAATGAAGAAATATGAGAGTGAGGTGATTAGACATGACATGAAGCAGCTTCAGCTTATCGAGGTTATGACACTGAATATAAATGTGTGAAGGGGCATATTATGGTAGAAGAATAGTAGGAAGGATGTGTCATTGTTAGGAGGTAGGAGGACTTTGTTTTGTTAGTCGTGTTTTTAGATATAGTATTAGTATTATTTCAAAGTATGTTATTATTGTCATGTGAACAAGAGGTCATGGGTTCAAGCCTTGAATATAACCCTTTATGCTTAGCAGACAATAGATCCTTGTGATTTGGCCCTTCTCCGGACCCTGCACATAGTGGGATCTTAGTGCACCGGGCTTCCCTTATTTTATTATTTGGTGAGTCTTGTTTATGTTATTATTCGATGTGATTATTCCTATTGTTTATAGTACCTTTTTATTTTTTTCTAGAAAACAACCTCTCTATCTCATATCTGAAGTAGTGGTACGGACTACGTACACTTACCCTCCCCAAACCCCACTTGATGAGAATATACTAGGTATGTTGTTATTGTACACTAATATTCTTTCTCTCGAATTTCTCTGTTGTTTTTTATTTTATTGACCTAATGTAAATCATATTATCATTGGTGTATTTCACCTATCATATTTTGAACTTGATTTAATCATTATTCTCCTGGTTAGGGAACTCTCACACAAGAGTGTTTTTATCCCCAAAATTAGACGTCGGAGGACCCAATTAGTTCCTCAATGGAATGTGCTAAGATTAAACAAAAGACATGCTCATTCATAAACACCTTTTTTATAAAGGGTCCTGACTTGTAAAGGCTTACAAAGAAGAAGAACAAGCTTCAAAACCTGATCGATTTAAGCTCCATTGTACAATGGAAATGACTACGAGTATATTTTCCAAAATTGAAGAAACCGGTTGGCATATACTTTTAGTCATTATACAAACCGTATGAACTAATTTCTGGATGAAACATTAAACCGTGACATTTGTTACCAAAGAATTATTAAGAAATGTTTTAGGGATAATCTGTCAGTCTCAGATTCAAATGTAAAGACAAGCATTCCACAAAGGAAATATATTAAGTCACGTAAGACTAATTCACTAAAAATAGGCATTAAAAGGCTAGTAAGTACATTGAAAGAAAGAGAATGTCACAGTCCAAAAATACAAGTCGCGAGGACACTTATATTTCCAACCAATAGGTAATAATCCAATAATTTTACCAATTCAAATTAATCAGACGAGTAGAATAAGTAAATAGACATGCAAGTAAAATATTTCAATTAATAAGACTGTCACAAAAAAATGCAAATACTTGAAATACCACAATCTAACGGTGTTAATTTTATAGAATACACCTAATAATAAATTATATTACTGTTATATATAAGTTCCATGAAGCAAACACCTCCCGGTTGTCCTCCCTGCTTACCTCAAAGGGCAGTTTTGTCATTTCAGCTTATTGAAAATGGGCTTCTTTGGTATTTTTGTTAACATTGTATAATATGTGTTGAGCCGTCGTGATAGTTGTTGCACGTGTCATAGAGACACAGCTTCAGGAGAGTTACAAATTCTCCACTTTACTTTTGATTTGTTTTTAGTTTTGTGGTTTTCTTTAATAGATGTGGAAATCACTGTTAAATTGGTATTTGTTGCTTTCTTTCATCATGTTCTTTCATCTCAGGTGAGTTTCAATTTGTTATCGCTGACAAGTTCCCTTACAATTCTATTAGTTGCAAGTGTCTTGTTGATATTTTCATTATGCAAGTTAGGTGTTTGATGAAATCCCTCTATCATAAATCACTAGGATAAAAAGCCTCGGATGTTGTTTCTATCTATTAACTTTATTTTACTTCTGTGCATCCCAGATCGTTACCGTCATTTTCTTATTTAATCACTAAGCTTCTTCTTTATCTCAGGTGAGCCTTGAATCTATTACTACTATTTTCTGGTAATACAAATGTTACTTTTATGGTGCTTAGAATGTTACCAATATATGTCAAAGCTTGAATCATAATGTGATAATCATATGAAAAATCCAAAATTGAAGCCAAGTTACACAACCTGTAACTTAAACCAGGAAAAAAATAAAATAAAATAAAAATACACAACCTTCCAATCCCAACAAATTCATAAAATTCATAACCACCTACCATTATTGTTGGGATATAGTTGATATGCTCTGGGTTCAATCTCACATTTAATGATTTGAACATATTTTTATAAATATTATTTGATATAAATATATGACATCTAACATTGTTTTCATAATTATATCATATTGTTTGATTAATATGTTAAGGTCCTTGATTAAGTTTTGGGACCAACATCATGATGTATAGGATATTGAAAGAAGTTTGAAGGAGATTGCGAAAAAATGAAAGAAAATTGAATGAGTAATTGAATTTGAATGAATGAATAATTGAATTGAATCGAATACTTGAATAATCGAAGTTGAATTGATTGTACTGAGTGTATTCAATTGAAATAAAATGGAGGTACAATTCCTTATTTATACAAGTAATGAAATCAAAATAAACCTAATTAAAATCTAACACTAAAGTGAATTCAAATCATCTTAATAAGATAGAAGTCTAAATAAGGTACAAAATAATAAAGTGATACACTCCTAAATAAGGTAGGATACACTCCTAAATAAGGCACAAGATATTAGAGATATATACTAAAAATTTACCTAGGTTGTACAAAAGAAATAAAATAATATATAAAAATTCTGAATTTAATTCGAAATCAATATGTTGAGGTAATTGAAACCAAGATTGGACCAAGCTATATGCTGTAGAAGAAGAATATACAGTAAAATAAAACAAGTGAATCAACTCAATCCAATGAGTAGATACAACAATATTTCAATACCCCCCCAAATTGGAAAGTACGAACAAACACCCAACATGCCCAAAATATTGTGATGAAGAAGTCCGGTGAGAAGAGGGTTGAAGAAGTGAATGTAACAGTAGCAAGGATACTGCCATCACTAAAGAATATGGTGTAACTGAAGCAGTTGGTCCAATAATAACATCAATTAAGTTTAGTGATGTGTATTGGTTAAAAAAAAGAGTTGAAGAATGGTGTCCAGAGGAGTAATTCTTGATAATGAAGATCTTGAAAAAAATTTACCACAACAGGTATAAAAATTGAAGGATTGTGTCATTGACTTAATCTAAAATTATTCTTGATCATGGGATTACTAATTAGGACTCTAGTAATCTGATTAGATCGATATGTATGTGGTAGTCTTCATAAAATAAAGATTAGTTGATCTCATTAGCTAAATTATATACATAGATGATTCCTAATAGTTAGAATCACCATAACCTGTCATTTGGATATTATCTTGAAAAATATGATGTAAGAGTTTCCTTTGACTTGAGATCATCATAATGATTAACAAGTTATTTATTATACTTTGGCACGGACACACATGTATATTCAAAAATGGTTGAAAGGATATTAGGTATGATTAAATACTTGTAGAATTAATGATTGATGCAAGGTTAAATCTGTCAACTCTTTGTAATGAGTTTAAGCTTTATGTTGTTGTTTATTATAAACGACTAATCAAGACCTTGTACAGGGCAATTGAATGAAAGAAGAAAATAATTTCTTGGGTCATTCAATAGTTGATTATAGTCTAACATGTAAACATAGATGATCACCTTTTGGGATTTGCCAATTAGACCATATTCTAGGGGTGATCCGAAGCTATAAGGACAGAAGGAAATACTACATTATTCTTCTGCAGGTTCTTGAAAGTTAATTTAATACTTCATGCTATCCAATCATTAAGGAGTATTGCTAGACACCAACCTTTAATAGTAAATTGATCAAGATTAGTATATTGATATGATCAATTCACTACCATCTTAGTTTTGAACCTATGGGGTCGTTCTTTAACGATGTTTCTATCTTTGTTAGTGGATTGATTTTTTTATTGTTTGATCATTGAATTAGAAAATTTAATTAGTAAAATAAATAAATCATTAGTCCAAAGAAAATATTATTATGTTCTTTGCTAGAATTGACAATATAGTTAATCTTGTGAATAAATTAGTGTTTTCTATTTAGAATAAAAAATTAAAATTATATCTCACTGAAATATATATATATATATATAATATTTATTAATATATGATATATAAATAAATTATCTAAAAACGGGGAAAGTTGTGAATTTAATCCAATTGTGAATTTCACTTGCTTCACGTGTAACATGTAAAGTCCAATAAAAAATGAGTAAAGGCCCAAAATCATACATTATCTTTACTTTAGACACAAAAGAATACATATTCTTTCAACTGGTGCACTAATAGTCCTTTTTGTTTAAAAAGTGGTGCATTTTTAGTCATCACCCCAACACTGTTATTTTTTTCTAACATCAACCAATTACCTTTCTATCACACTATTTTTTTCCCTCCAAAAAAAATCTCACCTGTAAAATGTTGCTGACAATGGCTTGAATCAATTTGAGCCTTGAGATTTTTTGTGTCACTAGTCACTATGGTTTTTATTTAGTCATAAGGGAATAAGTTCTTGGGGTTCTCATGAGTTCATAGACTGAATGCACAGTTAATGAGGGAGGAAAAAATATATTCCCATAAACATAAGAACTCTGAGATCAGCCTCTTCACCAACAATTGGCGAACGAGGACGAACCAAGTATATTTGGGTTGCACACCATAAGCAGTATAAGGAAGCAGTTACCAACATCAACTTGACAGAGTTGATAACTCGTAACTTAAGCAGTTTCAGTGGCTTCACGCTGCAAGATAGTTGCAACCCAAAAATGACACGTTAACGACAGAGCAAGCAACTGAAACAAAAGTAAAATATCATTGACTAATCCATCAGTAAAACCTACTTTTATGATGATGTTCCTATCATAGAATCTCTTCAAGTGTAACATTTCACAAATGTGACATGTAATCACCTCAAAGAAGTTAAATTGGAAGGTTTTGTAGTCTAAGAGCCTGAGTTGTAGCGTATAAAGCTTCTCTTAGCCAAAATCTTCGATGCTGAAGAAAATTCTAACGAACCTCTACTAACCTGCTGAAGAATCTGGCATCACCTAACATAGAATTTGACGTCATCTTTTATCTTCATGAGTCTTATCAGACCATGAAATTAATAGATTGAAACAATTGTTGATGCAGTGATACAAAGAAGTCTGAATTGTTAATGCAGCGTCGATGCCTCAAGGCTTATTTGATGTGTTTTTGCATTGATTTCCCTTGCCTAATGGTGCTCGTTTTTACTTGATATGAACGTGAGGAGGCTGCTATTAAAAAAATTCACAGTGTTAGGGTGATGACTAAAAATGCACTCACTTTTAAAACAAAAAGGACTCTTAGTGCACCAGTTAAAATAATATGTATTATTTTGTGTCTAAAGTAAAGATAATGGATGATTTTGGGCCTTTACTCAATAAAAAATTGTTCACATATAAGTCCTTGGAGGACTTGCTGTCAACTTGCAATTCTAATTTGGAAATTGGAGACCGACGTTATTTTTCTACTAAAATTACAAAAGGATTTTGTTTATTAGATCCAATTTTGAATTGGATTGGTGGAGGAAATTAAGTTCATACATTAACATTATGATTTCCATGTTGCGTGAACTAGAGTCGGTGAAAGTCACACATAAACCCATTAAACAGGATTCAGTAAAAGACCAAAGGACATGTGAAAGTCACGCATAAACCCATTAAATTGGGATTTGATTTTTTCTTTGGTAATTTTCCATAAAAGCTTCATTATGAAAGTAAAATTTTAACCCTAAGTACATTATTATTTTAATCAGATAGGAAAATAGTTTATAGGTAATATCATATACAGGGTGATGAAAAAGGTTTTCATTACATACGAAGTTTATGAGTAAAAGGTTTTATTATGATAAAAGTTTTCACTGTAAAAAGATCTTTTTCATACGAGAAAAGTTTTTATCATGAAAAAGGTCTTCACTATGCAAATAGTTCTTATTGAAAAAGTACATTATCGCAAGTGTGTCAGTCCAATACCAAATTAAGAGATAAAATATAATAGACAAGAAAAGTATTTCTTGTTTCGTTTATTGTGAGTTAAGATTTTTGAGAAAAGTTTCAACACGCTATTTGTACCCCAATTTGTTCGCGAGTTACGTTAATCAAGAAGTTGATAGCAAATATCGATCTTGGCGTGGATACATATAAGGTCATCATGCTATCAAAGATATTCTGAGCTATGACTGTTGTCACTAGATTTATCTTGAAACCTTTTCTGTTAGAAAGTAATAAATTTTAAATGCAAATAAATCTCTTTAGGTTACTTTTTGTCTTCTGCCATGTGTACGAACACCTTGCAACTCTACAATATATCATAAGTTTTTCCCTTTCTCGAAAAATCGATTGATTAGGGGAAAATTATAGGAAAAAATACATAAAGTAGCATACTTAAGTATTAAATTAAAAAAAATAACAACATTTTTTATCAAATTACATTTTGTAGCATATGTATTTGTATTTATTTATATTTTTGTAGCAACAGTTTGTAAAAATACAAAATATGAATCGATCATAAGGGTAGTAAAAATCATATATATTTGTATTTTTGTAGCAACAGTGCAAAAATACAAAATACAACTTGCTATATTATATAATTATGAAACTGTTGCTATAAAACTCATAATTAAGGGGATAAGTATGCTATTTCTAAATTTTGCCCAAAATTATATCCCTTAAAAATTGTATGTGAGGCTTTTGATGCATATGATTTAGAAAAAGCCCTGCAATCACGATAAAAAGGCTCCAATATCACGATACTAATCTTCATGATCACATCAAAAGATTTTTGCGGGCATGACTAAAAATTCACGATTAGAACATAGCCTTATCACCCCTAGATTTTCATGCTAAAAGGGATTGTTTACGACCTCACAATTATTAATTAATCTACCATCATTACCTTGTCATTAGTCAATAATTATTTTGCCGCATTTACGGTTGCTAACTTCGAACAAATATCCCATATAACATCAATTCATTGTCTTTAGATAATATTATATTCATTGTTTTTCAAGTATCCAAGAATCAATATAGAATCAACTGTTGGAACTTAAATTGAAGGCTTACCTGAAGCAATCGTCTATCCCTTGTAGACACCACAACACGAGAATTCCAAATATTATACATTGTTTTCCAAATATAACATATTACATAAATTTATTGCCTTTAAATAGATAATATTATATTCATTGTTTTCCAAGTATAGAGTCAATATAGAATCAACTGTTGGAGCTTAAATCAAAGGCTTATATGCAGCGCTCTTTTTATTTTTAAGTAACTTTTTGGTGAGACTCATGAGCCTCTTTTATTATTCTATGCAAATCTATACAAAAAGGTCAAGTCCAAAGGAAAACTAGCCCAAACTAGAAATAAAATATCTTCCTTAGTAAAGAAATGGGCAATTAATAAAAAAGGAAAGTAGCAAGCAAAAGGGGAATTAGAAGCTAAGTCTCGAAAGTTCCCCAACTGGGGATCCACCTTCTTTACTCCGATGCCAAGCTCGATTGTTTCTTGAAAGCCTGTGGAAGTCTCGATCCAAAGCTAATTTTTGATCTGTTTGAAAAACTAAGAAAAATCTTAAGTTGGAATCTTGTTTGATCTGATTATTTTCTGCTATTTTTTCTATACTCTTTGGGTAGTTCCATCACAAGACACGCCAAAATGCTTTAAGTGGGAGATATGGTAACCAAATCCCAGAAACAAAGGAGCTTTTCCAATATAAGATGAGCTAAGCAGTCCATAAATCATCTCAAGTAAGAATCCCATCTAGATTTGTATGATTGGTTCCCAACAAAGAAGTCCATGTCGCTAAACCATTTAAACTAACTTATTCTCATTTACTTTCGCGGAACAAATCTCCCAATGAAGTTAACACCACTGCCAAAGTCAAGAGTAAGAAATTAAATCAAAAGGTTTGTTTTTTAAAATAAACTATCAACTTGGTGATATATCTGCAATTTATCTACAAGTTGACTTTTGTTGTGTTTATTATGAGCTGCCCTATGCATTTCTTATGTTATTTGTGTTTCCTTATGTGATATCCTTCTATTTTTGGAAATGCACCCTTGGAATCTATTGTTCATCTATGTTTAGCAATTTTCTTGCTCTAGTAGAAAGATCTGCAAAATGATTATACAGAATTGGTCGAGCAAAATAAACACAATGTTAGCTAAAAAATCCACATCTCGGTTTCCTTCTCTCATGGCATAGGTAAAAGTTATATCTTTCTTATTTCTCCATTCTGTATTCCTTTTCACCTCCATGCTTACTATCCATGGGACCTTCCATCATTCATAAATAATTTGCTTTATTAGTAAAGAATTTATTTCCACTATCAAAGGTAGTAATTGTTCAATCACACAATATTCAATACCCTTTTCAATAGCTTTGTTTTCTGCATACAAGCTTGATGATCTAAGAATAGTGCAGGCTCTAAAATGAACAAATTACCCTCTATAATTTCTAATACAAAAAGCATAAGATGTAGGACCAAGATTTTTTTTGATGATCCATCGATATTGTATTTGAATGCACCTCTTCTAGGGAATTTATAGTTGATAGGTTTTCAAGTAACTTATGATGTACGACTTTCAAAAAAATGTACCACTAAAGGCCAGATTTTAGAAATAGCATTTATCCAAGGATATTTCACCAAGGATAGTGATACAAATTAAGATCAATAATCATAAAAGACCCAGTTGCTAGTCATATTGCCTCTATGCACTACATTGTTTCTCCATTTCTAGATGTACCACACAATAAAATCAGGAATCACTCTTAGAAGAGATTATAGCATGTATGCACATATAGTTTCCACCATTTAACTATAGTTTTCTTTATATGAATAAAAGGCCCATGCACACAGCAACAACATATCTCCTCCAAGTATTAGTTGCAAATTCTCCTATTAAAAAAGATACTCTATAGTTTCTAGTTGAGGGTTTAAGCAACACTTAAACCTTACAACTATAATAATTCCACATTTAGCTACAGTATCATACACAATAAGCTTTTTTTTCCATAATCTTCACAAGCAAAAAGATACTTCAAAGGGTAAACCCATTTTCCACATCTTTGAAAAGAACTGGGATTTTTCCTTCCTATTTCTCACCTTGTCCCAAGCTGTTTTGACTGTAAATTCTCCACTCTTAGATAAGGCTTACTAATTTTTATCACTAATGTTAGATGTATCTATTGGATTCATAGTATATGAAAGAAGTGTGAATGAAAAAATGGAGAATAAAATGGTGGAGGGGAAAGAGACACTAAAATGGAAAGTGTACTCCCAAATTAGAAAGTTTACTCTTTCTCCTATATTGGTGGAAGAAGAGAACTTGAAGGTGTTTATAATCAAGAACACTTACTCCGCATGGCAAGTGAGGAAAGAAATAATAGATGCCTCACGCCATTGTCGTTGTCGCTGGATTTAGATTTGGATAAATGAGATCTATCTTTTTGGACAAAATTTATTTGAATTCCGAAGAATGCCAAAGAAAAAATGCAGTAAATTTTTTTTCCTGCAGTTTTGGACCTCTATTTATTTATACATGCAGTAGCAGTTGCACTGTTTTAAGTGAACTAATGCATTGTTTTCGAACTGGTGCTTCAGAAATGATACATTGTTCTGAACTGAGGCTACAAAAGGTTGCAATGGTTCTAAATGATGCTTCAGAAGGATGTAATTCTTCAATGAAGTGACACACTAATTCATAATATGAGATGACTGTTCAGGAAAAGATGTAATCTTTGATGAACAGACATGAACTTACAGCAAATATGTAACCTTTGGAGTGAACCATTGCCTCTTTTCAGAAGAGACATGTTATTGCTATATAAACCTTCTTTCATCCACAGGTTTTATATACGAAATTTCTGATTAGAAAATGCTCTTCTTGTCTTCAAAAACTCTGTGTGATCATTTAAACTGTTGAGTGCGTTCGATGAGTCCAAATATTTGAGGTACCGCTATATTTGTATTGAAGACCATTTTATCCTGGGAGGAAAAATTCCACAACCTCGGGTACAGTGAGGCGAATTATTTCCTTAAGGAAACTCCATGAATTCGGACGACTTGGCCTTATTCATTTCTGTTTCATCTATTTTCTGGAAGAATAAAATACACCTCTTGGAACGGTTATTTTGATCTTGTGTTGAGGGTATTTGGTAAACTTCATTGTGTTCTTGTTTATACTTGAACTCTAGTTGAAGTTATTGTTCTGCATATTATGATTCTGAGTACCCAAAGTACAAACGAAAATAACAATCTTAAGGAAATAATTAATTTTACAGAATTTGTATAACTTGTTTTTGGAGATTAAAGCTTTAAGCTTTCTACTCCGCTTGAATTTAAATAGTGATTAGAAGACATAAAATCTTCATCACAAGTTAAAGTTCACTCGGTTGACGATTTGAAGTTATAAAAACTTCATCGTTAATTAGAAACAAGAAGAAAAGTTGAAAAATTATTTAACTTTATAAGTAGTATTCTGAAAATACTAAATTTTTCTGTCTTGTTTTGACATGAAAGATGACTAACAAATTCAAATGGTGGATGCGACAACATTTGTGGGGGCAACTAATATTGCCACATCAAGTTGCACAAATGCTCCGTCAACAATGGCACCGGCGGAGAAGTCCAGAAAATTTTCGGGCATTGACTTCAAGCGGTGCAAGAAAAAGATGTTCTTTTACCTTACCACTTTATGTCTGCAACGGTTCACTAGAGAAGACGCTCCGGAGGTGTTCGAGGGAACCTCGGACAAAGACCGCTTCATTATTGTAGAAGCTTGGAAATATTCAGACTTCCTTTGTAGGAATTATATTTTGAGTGGTCTCCAAGATGACCTCTACAATGTTTATAGTGGAACCAAGACATCAAAGGAACTGTGGGGCGCACTTGAACAAAAATATAAGACGGAGGATGCGGAAATTAAGAAATTCCTTGTTGCACGGTTCTTGGACATCATAATGAATGATAGCAAATCTGTTGTCTCTCAAGTGCAGGAGTTGCAAGTCATCATACATGATCTCCTAGCAGAAGGTATATTTTTGAAAAATACCTTAGTTGAACAAATTAAAAATGCTCTTAATACTCACATAAACTATTTTGTAGGTTTAATTTTGAATGATGCTTTCCAAGTAGCAGTGATAGTTGAGAAGCTACCATCTTGGTGGAAAGACTTCAAAAACTACTTAAAGCATAAACGCAAGGAGATGACTATTGAAGATCTTATTGTCCGACTTCATATTGAAAAGGATAATAAAGATGCCGAAAGAAGGTCAAAGGGGAATTCTACAATTAATGGAGCACATATTGTAGAAGATGATCAAAACAATTCCAAGAAAGGGAAGAAAACTGAACAAGGAAGCAATCAACCCAAGAAAAAGTTCAAGGGAAAATGCTTCAACTGTGCCAAGATTGGCCACAAGTCCACAGATTGTCGTACCCCAAAGAAAGGCAAGAAGAAGGATCAAGCAAATATGAATGAATCCAACAAAGAATGCGATAATCTGTGTGCTATGTTCTCAGAATACAACTTTATGGGGAATCCTCGTGAATGGTGGATGGATTCTGGTGCCACCCGCTATGTATGTGCCAACAAGGAGTTGTTTTCGTCATTCGCTCCGGCTCAAGTAGAAGAAATGATCTACATGGCTAACTTCGACTACGGCTAAGGTAGAAGGAACAAGAAAAATTTGCTTAAAGACGACTTTCAAAAAGTTCTTGGCAGTTAACGATGTCTTGTATGTTTTGGAGTTACGTAGGAATTTAATTTCTATTTCACTTCTAGACAAGAACGGATTCAAATGTGTAACCGTTTCTGAAAAATTATAATTAGCAAAGGAGAAATGTATGTAGGAAAAGGCTATCTGACCGAAGGCCTTTATAAGATGAATGTAGTGAATGTTGAAATAAATAAAAGTTTGAATTCTTCTTAT
Organism: Capsicum annuum; assembly: GCF_002878395.1. NCBI lineage: Eukaryota > Viridiplantae > Streptophyta > Magnoliopsida > Solanales > Solanaceae > Capsicum > Capsicum annuum. The sequence continues at coordinate 72,598,826 of NC_061114.1, forward strand.
TTGCTTGAGTCTTATGATTTATGACATGAACATTTAGGCTATGTTAATTGCAAAACGTTACGAAAAATGATTAACTTAGAAGTTTTGCCAAACTTTGAGTGCAATAAATCAAAGTGTTACACGTTGTGGAATCTATGTATGCAAAACATCCTTATAAGTCCGTTGAAAGGAATTCCAATCCCTTAGACTTAATACATACTGACATTTGTGATATGAAGTCAACACCATCACGTGGTGGGAAAAAGTATTTCAAAACTTTTATTGATGATTCCACTAGATATTGTTATGTCTACTTGCTAAATAGTAAGGATAAAGCAATAGATGCGTTTAGGCAATATAAAACTGAAGTTGAAAATCAGTTTGACAAAAAGATCAAAATGATAAGAAGTGATAGGGGCGGATAATATGAATCTCTCTTTGTACAAATATGTGTAGATAATGGAATAATCCATCAAACTACGATCCCATATTCACCTCAATCTAATGGAATTGCGTAAAGAAAAAACTGAACTTTGAAGGAAATAATGAATGCCTTACTTATAAGTTCTGGTTTACCACAAAACTTATGGGGGGGGGGGGGGGGGGCTATCCTTACGGCCAATCTTATACTCAACAGAGTTCCCCATAGTAAGGCATAATCAATTCCTTACAAAAAATGGAAAGAAAGGAAACCCAACTTGAAATATTTCAAAGTGTTGAGGTGTCTAGCGAAGGTTCAAGTTCCTATACCTAAAAGGGTTAAGATAGGACCTAAAATGGTGGACTACGTGTTCATAGGATATGTTGAAAGTAGTAAATCATGTCGATTTTTAGTTCATAAATTTGAACATCCAGATATTAATGAAAATACGGTAATTGAATCAGACAATGCTGAATTCTTTGAAAACATTTACCCATATAAAATTAGACATGAACAGTCTAGTGGAGAATCTAAACGACCTCGAGATGAACCAAGTCAGAATGTACATAATGAATAAAATCCAAGACGTAGTACACGTCAAAGAACATCAACTTCGTTTGGATCAGATTTTGTAACATTTCTCTTATAAAATGAGCCTCAAACATTTAAAGAAGCGATGTCATCATTAGACTCATCTTTTTGGAAAGAGGCAGTCAATAGTGAGATAGATTCAATCTTAAGCAACCATACATGGGAATTGGTTGAACTTCCTCCCGGAAATAAACCTTTAGGTTCTAAATGGATCTTCAAAAGAAAAATGAAGGCAGATGGTACTACTGACAAATACAAGGCAAGAGTTGTAGTAAAAGGCTTCAAATAGAAGAAAGGCCTTGATTACTTTGATACATACTCGCCAGTAACAAGGATAACCTCGATTCGAATGTTAATTGCCTTAGCGGCGGTATATGATCTTCAAATCCATCAAATGGATGTGAAGACCGCATTCCTAAATGGAGATTTGGAGGAAGAAATATACATGGAACAACCTGAGGGTTTTATGGTTCCAGGAAAAGAAAATAAGGTGTTTAAACTTGTTAAGTCACTTTATGGATTAAAACAAGTTCCTAAGCAATGACATGGAAAGTTTGACCAAACCATGTTGGCAAATGGATTCAAGATAAATGAATGTGACAAATATGTATATATTAAAGACACACCAAATCACCAAGTCATTATTTTTTTATATATGGATGATATGTTGATCATCAGTAGAGACATTTGAGACATAAATGCAACCAAATGAATGCTTGAGAGCAAGTTTGATATGAAAGACTTTAGGGTTGTAGATGTGATCTTAGGTATAAGAATCCATCGAACTCCACAAGAGTTAGCATTGTCACAGTCTCATTATATCAAAAAAGTTCTTGACAAGTTCAAGTATATGGAATTTGGTATTGCCAAGATTCCATTGGATGTGAACTTTGCACTTCAAAAGAATGAAGGTGAAAGTGACTCACAATTGGAGTACACAAGAGTATTAGGATGTTTAATGTTTATAATGAACTATACACGACCAGACATAACATGTGAAATTAGTAAATTAAGTCGGTACACGAGTAATCCCAATAAAACTCATTGGATGACAATGAAAAGATGCACTCAAAACCATTCTTTGCATTATAATAAATATCCTATGGTACTTGAAGGATATAGTGATGCAAATTGGATCACCGGATCGAACGAAGTAAAATCCACAAATGGATATGTATTTAACAAAGTAAAATCCACAAATGGATATGTATTTACTATCGGTGGAGGAGCGGTCTCTTGGAAATCATCCAAACAGACTTGTATTGCTCGCTATACAATGGAATCTGAATTTATTGCATTGGATAAAGCCGGTGAAGATATTACCTATTGGCCCAAACCAGTGGCACCAATATGTATACCCTGTGATAGCCAAGCGATAATAGGTAGGACAGGGAGTTGATGTACAACAGTAAATCTCGTCACATACGACGGAGACATAATACCATTAGGGAACTTCTCTCTAGTGGAATTACCACTATTGACTATGTAAATTCAAAGGAAAATGTGTCGGATCCACTTACCAAAGGCTTATCTGGAGAGGGAGTGAAAGAACATCCAAGGAAATGCATTTAAGGCCTAGGACGAGTTAGTATGGCGGTAACTCTACCTAGCAGACTGGAGATCCCAAGAGCTAGGTTCATGGAGATCAAACAAAGTTGTTTCTTACAGGTTCAACATTGTCAATTACCCAACCCATTATCATGATGTAGATAATGTATAGAAAAACAAGAATAAGACTTAAGGTAAAAAGTCTTTTAATCATTATCTAAATTTGGCAGATTTGACCAAACAGTTTAATCTATAGGATTGAACATTTAGAAATCATCTATGTAAGGGCTAAGTGGAAGCCGTTTCAAAGAGAAAGTTAGTAAAGGCTTATTCTCTAAGCTCTCATGAAACCAGGACGTGTTCATGGCTGAAAAGAACATAACCGTGAGAACCATAAATGGTAAAAGACTAGTTGTCTGACATGTATTGTATAGGAGTACATTAAAGCTCAATGGTTCAAAGATATCAAATCTACAGATTGACTGAGTGTATCGATGCATGTTCACTACGGAAAGTTCAAAGGGAAACCCACTTATCCAGATGCAATCTGTCTTTGCTTGATGATCACATACTTGTCCATAAAATTTTATGAAAAATATCAATTCCCCATTCATGTGGGGGATTGTTGGGTTCATAGTATATAAAAGAAGTGTGAATAGAAAAATCGAGAATAAAATGGTAGAGGGGAAGAAGACACTAAAATGGAAAGTGTACTCCAAAATTAGAAAGTTTACTCTTTCTCCCACATTGGTGGAAGAGAGAAATTGAAAGTATTTATAATCAAGAACACTAACTCCACATGGAAAGTGAGGCAAGAAATGATAGATGCCTCACATTGTCTTCATCGTCACTCACTCGGCTTGGCTTTGGCTTTGGCTTCGTCTTCAGATTTAGATTTGGATTTGGAAAATAATCGATTGATGAGATCTATCTTTTTGGAGAAACTTTATTTGAATTCTAAAGAATGCCAAGGAAAAAATGCAGTAACAGTTGCACTGTTTCAAGTGAAGTGATGCATTATTTTCGAACTGGTGCTTCAGAAATGATACATTGTTCGGAACTGAGGCTACAGAAGGTTGTAATCCTTCAATGAAGTGACACACTGATTTATGAAATGAGATGACTATTCAAGAAAAGATGCAATCTTTAATGAATAGAGATGCAATCTTTGATGAACAGACATGAACTTACAGCAAAGGTATACCCTTTGGAGTGAACCATTGCCTCTTTCAGAAGAGGATATAAACCTGCTTTCATCCACAGGTTTTATATACGAAATTTTAGATTATAAAATACTCCTCTTGTCTTCAAAAACTCTTTGTGATCATTCAAATTGTTGAGTGCGTTCGACGAGTTCAAATATTTGAGGTACCGCTATATTTGGATTGAAGGCCATTTTATCCTGGGAAGAAAAATTCCACAACCTTGGGTACAGTGAGGGGAATTATTTCCTTAAGGAAACTCCGTGAATTCGGATGACTTGACCTTATTCATTTTTGTTTTATCTATTTTCTGGAAGAATAAAATACACCTCTTGAAAAGGTCATTTTGGTCTTGTGTTGAGGGTATTTGATATACTTCATTGTGTTCTTGTTTATACTTGAACTTTAGTTGAAGTTATTGTTCTGCATATACTTATTCTGAGTACCCGAAGTACAAATGAAAATAACAGTATCATCTAAAGGGAGATTGGTTGTGATAGGCTCCATCACCTGCATAGGAAGATTTTGAACCAGAAGAGGATATTCCACTGCCCATTATTTAACACGTAACTTACTTCATCAATATTCTGATTCATAGCAAAACTAACAAGTAGAATGCTAGAAAATGATCCGATCTTAGTCCACTTATCAAGCTAAAAACTTGTGTTGTCAGACCTTGTTTCACACCAAATATGACTTTCGATCAAATCTGTTGCTTCTAGTATTATCTTCCATAAATGTGAACCACCCTTCCATTAGGCTAAAGTAGGATTGAGTTTTTTGTAATATTTATTCCATATAAAGTAGACCACTGAGTTTCAGAAGTTTTGAATTTCCACCATAGTTTTGCAAACAGAGCTGTTGACACATCAAATAAGGACCTAAATCCCAACCCCCTTTTTCTTTAGGTATACAAACTTTCAACAAGATACACCAATGTCTACTTTTTCCTTTTTCTTTGTTACTCCAAATAAACCTTGAAAAATTTTTGTGCATTTCATTGATGGTAAATTTGGTTGGATCCATAGCTGAAAGAAAATATAAAGGCATGGTTTGAAGGATACTTGTGATTAGCACTACCTTACCATCATATAAAAATAGTTCACCCTTCCAGTTTTGCAAATTTTCCTTTATTTTTTTTATCAAATCATTATGGCACACCTTCTTTCTAGAATGAGAAATACGACATCTAAGATATTTGAAAGAAACTTACCCCTTGAAAAACCTATCCAAGTAGCTACCATTTGTTCCAAAGTTGTAAGACAATTCATGTGGATGTAGAAGACATTCTTTTCTCTATTCACAAACTAGCCTGAGGCTTTTTCATAATATCTAACAATGTCCATGGTCATCTTAAGTGATTATTTTCTGTAAAAGTGAAAATTATTGTATCATTTGCATAAGATGGATGATTAGTCTTAGTAATCCATTTAGGAAGACAAAAACCTTTATACTTATTCCTATCAAATAAACTGTTAAGTGTTCTTGATAGGACTTTTATTGTGATAATGAAGAGGGCTAGAGATAGTGGGTCCCTTTATTTGACACCTCTGGTGGAGTGAAAAAAAACATGTGTTTGTCCATTTAAAAGTACTAAATACCAATTATTAGTAATTAATATCCATATCAACTCTGTAAACACTTCTGAAAAACCTATCTTCCTCAAGAATATAGTAAGAAATAACCAAGAGACCCTGTCATATTTTTTGGCCATGTCCAATTTAATAACAATATTACTTAGTTTACCCTTTGTCCTAATATCAATAGTGATCTCCTATGTGAAGAGAATATTTTCTATAATGCATTTCTATTCACAAAGTCTGACTAACTGCATGGAATTAATTTAGGAAGAAGCTTTTTTAATCTATCATGAAACACTCTAGAGATAAATTTATTGGTAAAATTACACAGGCTTATAGGTCTAAGATCAACTAGGTTCTGACGATTAGCCTTCTTAGGAAGTAGAATCGGGTTAGAATGGGTGATAGATCTAGGGAGTGTATTTCTTTCAAAAATAGCTTTCACTAGTTCTATAACATCTTGTCCAACAATATCCCAACAAATCTAATAAAAGGTAACTGAAAGATGATTAGGGCCACATGTACTTTCTCCTTTTAAGCTAAAAACATGTTTTACTTCCTCTATTTCTGGCATCATATCTAGTTTTTCATTATTAAATTCTGATATTAGATGAGGAATGTGATCAAGAACAGTAAAATCTTGACTTTTCTCACCTTAATGAAATTGATTTTGAAAGAAATTTATAGCTTCTGTAGCAATCAAATTTTCATCTTCCAACCATTTTTCAATAGAATCCTGTATTAGTTCAAATTTTAATCCCGTGTCTTCTTCTCTTTACCAAGTTATGAAAACCTCAGTATTTATGTCTTCTTCTGAGAACCCTGTAAATCCAGTCTTTTGTCTTCAAATGTTCTTCATAATGAAAGTATAATTTCAACTTTATATGTGCTGCTGAAGAACACTTCTATTTTCAGGGGAGGGATCTTCTTCAAAGAGCTGTTCTTTTAATTTTACCACTTTCTTTATAATAAAGAGCTACTGAAAGATTCCTCCAAAAGTCTCTTTGCTCCATTTGGATAGAACTATTATTATATATTTAATTTTGTGCTTAAACATATAAAAATAGTTACCCTCTTTTTTAGTATACCAAAACTCTCTCACGATCTCTAGAAAACCTTCATGCTTAGCCTAGAATTTGAGAATTTTAAAAAGCCTCTTGTAACTATGATTACTCTGACTCAAGGTAATAAGGAGGGGGCATGGTCAAAGATAGTTTTTGCTAGATGTTTTTAATACCCTAAATTTTCAAGATCGAAACCCCTCAAAAGATAGTCTACTAAGTTGGCTTTCCAACATCGCGAGTCTCGCCTCGATCTGATATTATGGCAATAAGTTATGCAGTTTTCCCTTAAACTGTCAGTCAACTGTCAGTGGCTAAGAGTCACATGATGCCTATAATTAGATGTAACGAGTCGTTATGAGTAGTCGTAGTCACTACAGAAAAAAATTTTTGTTTCAACCTAGTGACCACGACTCCACTCCTCATTAGAAGGTACTCGTAGTCACAACAATTTTCAACTAAGAATATGTTCCAGTGGTTACGATTCCAGCAAATGACTTGTAATTAGACATTATAAGTTATTGTGTGGACCCATGTAAAGGATCCAAGAATTAAGCCTCAGAGTACGACTCCACCTAACGACTCGTAGTCAGCCTTAACGAGTTGTAGGAGGAAGGTCGTAGTAATAGAAGAAAGAACCTCAAACCTCAGGGTTCTAGCTTATGACTCAGACCACGACTCATAACCATTCATAACAAATCATGAGGTGAGTCGTAACAACTGGGAATAGAATTTCTGCACGTTTTTAATAAGGGCTTTTAGGTAATTTCTACCCTTTTTAACTAGAAATGCACGTCGTTTGGGTGCTCCAACATCAGTTATTTGTGGATTAAAACTACCTTAACACCTCATAACTTCAAAAATCACTTCTCTTTGCAAAATAAAGTGATTCCCTTCTTCCTCAAGAGCAAACTAGGGTTTTCCAAGAACAAGTTCAACTTTAAGGATTTAACCATGGCTTCTCTTCTCAGGTCTGTGGGATATTCATCAATAGGCTCCTTTTACCCTTGAGTCCAAAGAAATTTCCTAAATTTACAAATATAAACTTTTTTTCACTTTTTATGAAATTTCTAGTAAATTATTAATTCTATCAACTCTCTCACAGTTGTTGGGATTATGTACCATGAAAACGTGTGTCCTCATGAGAATTGTGTTTCTATATATTTGATAATATCCATTGTCCCTATCAAAATTAGTGATTGACATGTTGAGTACATTTCATGATTTTCCATACTATATTCAGTTTTACTACTTTCATAATCAGTTGCATTAGTCTATGGTGGTGGGTTATGAATATCCGATACTTAGGGATTAAACATGCATCAGTTTACGAGTTAATGATTTCTCTAGTTTATGTATATAGTATTAATTTAAGAATACCATGACTTGAGCATTCCAGTTATTATTTTATGTTTTATTTATACTTCAGAGTCTTTTAGTTGGGAGTAACACTTAGCACCAAGTGAACGCAGGGATGGTGGCTCCACTGTCAGTTAGGCATGAGTCATTATTTGAAGTCCCTAAGTTCTAGAACTAAATTTCCACCATAGGTTATGATGGGTTCCCCCATCAGTAGAGTTATGATACCTTAGTCCTTCGGGATATAAGATTAGTGGATCCACGTCAGTCAGTGTTGTACCCTTGGCAAATTCTCAACACTCTTCTAACTAGGGTTATAAGTTGGACCTCAATTAGCTCAAATTGGGGTATGTTAATTGTAGTTAAATCCCACATCCCCAGTTTAGTTATTCAATTCAAGTTTGCATGACTAAGTGTTTAGTATCTCAGTCATCCAGTTATTCAGATTATTTTAGTATATGTTTATACTTGTTATTGCATTAGATTATTTTATGTTCATGTACTAATGATCAGTATATATGTATATCATCTAGCTTTCATCTCATATACCAGTAAATTTAAAGTACTAATTGCATATTCTCTTTTGTGCTATGTTGTCTTATAATGTAGGTTTGGATGCTCAATTCCCAACTTACACATACTTCGTTCCTATGCCACTAAGCTGCAACATTGGTGATTCCTCATCAGTCAAGGACTAGTTATTTAATTAGTTATTCATCCTAGTGTTTTTAGTTCATGCTATTTTTGTTAGTCAGAGTTAGTTGGATGTCTATTGCAACAACTCATCAAGTTTAGAGTATTTCAGATAGTCAAACATGTTTTTAATTTTATCAGATATCCAGAAATAATTGTCATTATTTTCAGTATTATTTAATATTATATTTTCTGTTAGTTTTGGTATAGTAATTTGTTATTTTCATCAGTGCTCATAGCAGGCACCAGATCATGGGTTACTTAGGGTCACTTGTGACTCTAAGCATCGTGTTACGACTAGGGGTAGTTTCAAATCGTGAAAAACTTCATATCAGAGCCCAAGGTTTAAATTATTTTACGGTATCTAAAATCCATATTAAGTAGAGTCTCGCTCATGGGTGTGAAGCATGCCACACTTATGAGAGAGAGGCTATGAAATATTTTAGGAAAGTTTCCATTCTCTTAGTATTTATGTCCTGCGATGGAGCGTGTGCTCTATTAAACTCCTTCATCTAACTCTTTCTCTATCGTTTACAAAAATCCCTCCTAGAACAGCAATGAAAGGAGAAATAGGGACAAGCCCGCACCACTACCTACTCTTAAGGACCCTCTAAATGAGCAGGTCTCTCAAATTGAATTTATGGCCACTTTCACTGCCTTAGCCAAATCTGTGGCTGCCTAAAACAATCAGTATGTCGTTGCCTCAGTCAGCATCCAAAATTTGACATTTCAATCGAATGAATACCCTAGTGTTCTCTGGATCTAAGTACGAGGAGGATCCATATGTGTTTTTGGATATGGTGCAGAAGGTGACTGATATTATGGATATTACCCCGAATGAGAGTACCAATTTAGCTTCTTACCAATTGTAAGGGGTGGCTCACACCTGGGTTAAGTAATGAAAGAAAGATAGAGGTACCGATGCAGTGCTTATAGAGTAGGATGAGTTTTCTACTACTTTCTTACATAAGTACTTTCCACTCGAATTGAGGGAGGTCATGATGCAAGAGTTCATTAATTTGAAGCAGGGTAACGTGAGTGTGAATAAGTATTCATACAAGTTCACCTAGTTATCAAGATATGCTCTGACTATGGTGGTTGATTTTAGGGCCAGAATGATTAAGATTGTATTTGACATTTCTGAAAATATTGTGAAGGAGTTTAGGATAACTATGTTGATTAAGGAGATAGACCTTTCTAGATTGACGGTTCATGCTCAGCAGATTGGGGAGAAGAAGCTCAAAGAAAGGATAGGGAGAATAATAAGGCCAGAACTGGTAGTTTTAAATCTTTTCAGCAGAGGTCAGGAGGTGGTAATCATCCTCAATTCTACAAGACATCCTCAGCTCTAGCCCTATCTTCTGCTAATGCTCCAGTGCATAAGTTCAGAAAGGATAATTGGGATAGTGCACCAGGCTTCAAATCTCATGGTAGCGTTAATAATGGTCACACCAACCCAGTTTGTAGGATATGTGGTAAGAACCATAAGGGTGACTATATGGTAGGTAGTGATGCATGTTATATGTGTGGCAAGCCAGGTGTATGGTAGGAAGAATCACCAGTAGGGCCAAAATAACTCCTCATCAACTTCAATAGGTCGCCTAACTCAGCAGGGTTCCATTTTTAGTGCAACTAGAAGACATCATCAAAATCGACTCTATGCCCTTTAGACTCGACAGGATTAGGAATCCTCTCCTGATATGGTTATTAGTACATTGTATTTCTTACACTTTCATATGTATGAATTATTAGATCCCAAAGCCACACGGTCATTCGTTACTCCTTATATAGCCATTGACTTGGGTGTTAGCCTAGAAAATTTTCTAGAACCCTTCTCAGTGTCCACACTTGTAGGTAGCTATATCATAGCTAAATGAGTGTATAGAAATTTACCAGTCATAGTGTCCCCAAAAGTTACCTCAGTTGATCTTATACAATGAGAGATAACCGATTTTGACATTATTTTTGGCATGGATTGGATCCACTCTTGTTATATGTTTGTTAACTGTAGAAATAGAATACTCTAGTTGCAATTTCCTAACTAGCCAGTCATAGAATGGAGGGGGAGTACCTCCACGCCTATAGGTTGATTCGTCTTCTACCTTAAGGCAAGAAAGATGATATCCAAGGGTTGCACCTATCATCTTTCTCGAATCAAGGACTCAAAATTTGAGATTCTAAGTATTGAATTAGTTCCCGTAGTTAATGAGTTTTTGGAAGTATTTTCCAAAGATCTTCCTGAGAGGGAAATTATTTTTTGAATAGATCTCCTCCTAAACACCCAGCCTATTTCAATCCCACCTTACAAAATGGCTCCAGCCGAGCTTGAGAAATTGAAAAATCTATTAGATAAGTGCTTTATCAGGCCTAGTATTTCACCGTAGGATGCCTCTGTTCTCTTTGTGTAAGAAAGATGGTCCTCTTAGAATGTGCATCGACTACTGTCAGTGGAACAAAGTCACATTAAAGAATAAGTATCCTCTCCCCAGGATTGATGAATTGTTCCACCAACTTTAGGGTGCCAATTCTTTCTCCATGATAGATCTCAGATTCGGCTATCATTAGCTCAGAGTCAGAGAAAGTGACATTTTGAAGGCAGCCTTCAGAACTCGGTATGATCACTTTGAATTTGTAGTTATGTCTTTTAGACTAACGAATTCCCCTACAAATTTTATAGACTTGGTAAATGGAGTGTTCAAGTAGTACATGTACATGTTTGTCATATTCCTCATAGACGACATCCTCGTATATTCTCATAGTTATGGTGAACATGTAAACCATTTGAGGATTGTTTTGCAGAACCTTAAGGTTCACTAGTTATTTACTAAGTTTAGCAAGTGTGAATTATGGTTAAAATCAGTAGATTTCATTGGCGACATTATTTCTGGTAATGGAATTTAAGTTAGTCCTCAAAAGACCAAGGCAACATGAAACTCGCCTAGACCCATCTATCTATCAGATATCTGGTTACTATAGACAGTTTGTTAAGGGATTTTCTTCTATTATTCACTTATGTCCAGATTGACGCAGAAGAAAGTCAAATATCAGTGGTCTGATCCCTACGAGAAGAGTTTTTAGGTGTTGAAGACTCGACTCACTTTTGCTCCAGTTTTAACCCTACCATAGGGTTCAAATGGTTTTGTAGTTTACTGTGATACTTTGAGAGTTGTTCTTGGTTATGTGTTGATACAATGGGGCAATTTTATAGCGTATGCCTCCAGAAAACTCAAATCTCTTGAGAAGAACTACCCAACTCACAATTTTGAGTTGGAAACAGTTGTTTTTGCCTAAAATATTTAGAGACATTACCTTTATGGGCTTCATATTAAAGTGTTTACCGATCACAAGAGTTTACAGAATATGTTCACTCATAAAAACATAAATCTTCATTAGATAAGGTGGCTATAATTATTAAAAGACTATGATATGAGTGTGATGTATCATTCGGGTAAGGCCAATATTGTGGTTGATGCCCTTAGTATATTGTGTATGGGAAGTGTTGCCCATGTTGAGGGTTGTAAGAAAGAATTAGTCTGTGAAGTTTGTCAACTTACTAGATTAGGTGTTTGGTTGGTTGATTTGGCCGAAGGTAGTGTATGGTTTCAGAATGGTTCAGAATGTTTCTTAGTTTTAGAGGTAATAGAGAAGAAAGATAGAGATTCTATTTTGGTTAAGTTGAATTAGGCAGTTTGAGATCAGGAGGTTGAGGTTTTCTCCTGGGGGGAGTTGGTGTACTTCATTGTTAGGGCAAGTTATGTGTTATGAACTTAGGTTGTTTGAGGCAACGAATGTTAATAGAGGTGCATGGTTTGTAAAATTTGTGGCTAAATATTCAAATTGTCAGCAGACTAATGTTGATAACCAGAGGCCTAGTGGTATTCTTCAAGAATTCAGCATCCCCACATGTAAGTGGGATGTGATAAATATAGACTTTGTTACAGGGATACATCGTATTCATCGTCAGCATGATTTTATTTAGGTCTTTATGGATAGAATGACCAAGTCAGCCCATTTATTTCCAGTCCATACTTCATATTCTTTTGAGGATTATGAGAGACTCTATCTTAAGGAGTTGGTAAAGTTACTTGGAGTTCCATTTACCATCATTTTAGATAGAGGTACTCATTTTATCTCTCATTTTTGGAAGGTTTTTCAGAAAGGTCTTGGTACCCAAGTTCATCTTAGTATGACTTTTTAGCCCCAAATAGATGGTCTGACATAGAGGACCATTTAGACCTTAAAATACATGTTGAGGGCTTGTGTTATAAATTTAAAGGGTTTTTGGGATGTCACTTGCCTTTAATTGAGTTTGCCTATAGTAAAAACTATCACTCTAGTATTTATATGGCTCAATTTAAGGCACTTTATGGTAGAAGGTGTAGGTCTCCTACTGGTTGGTTTGAGGTTGGCGAAGCTACTTTGATAGGGCCAAATTCAATATATGAGGTGATGAAAAAGGTTTAATTGATTTGGGAAAGGCTGAAAATAGATTAAAGTCATCAAAAATCCTATGCAGATATGAGGAGGAGGGAGTTTAAGTTTGATATTTCTGACTTGGTGTATTTAAAATTTTGCCCATATAAAAGGGTTTAAGAGGTTTGGTAAGAAAGGGAAGCTCAGTCCCAACTATGTTGCCCATATAGGATTTTAAGCTATTTTGGGAAGGTAGCCTATGAGTTAGAGTTGCCTACTAAGTTAGAATCAGTGCATCCATCATTCCATATCTCTTTTCTAAAAAAATGCATTGGTGGTCCAACTTCAGTTGTTTCTTTAGAAAGTGTGGGCGTGAAAGATAGCCTCTCCTATGAAGAAGTCCCAGTTGAGATCCTTGACTATCAGATTCGTAGGTTACGGAATAAAAAAGTTATTTTATTGAAAGTTCTGTGGATTATTTAAGGGAGCTACTTCTGTAGCAGAAGCTGATATGCAAGCCAAGTACCCTTATCTTTTCTCTTCCAATACAAATTCATCTCGAGGAGAATGGTTTTCTTAATTAATTAGTTCTCTCATTTTCTATTTCATCTATCCATCCATTCTTAGGTTATAGCATGTGTTCATGAGTTCAGTTCAGTCCATGGATCATGTTTTAGATTCAGATAGTTAGTCATGATTCAGCTCATAAGTGTTCAGTGAATGATCTCAGTTTTTCCTAATACCTATCTTAGACAATTTCATTTGGGGATGAATGATCCCAAGGTGTATATATTGTAATACCCTAAATTTTCAAGCTCTAAACCACTCAAAATATAGGCCACTAAGTTGGCTTTCCTACACTGCGAGTCTCACCTCGATCTGATATCATGGCAAGAAGTTATGGAATTTTTCCTTTAAGTGCCAGTCAGTTGACAGTGGCTACAACTCACGTGATGACCCATAATCAGACATTACGAGTCATTAAGAGTAGTCGTATTAACAACAAAAAGAACCTTTAGTTTCAGCCCAGTAACCGTGACTCCACTCCACAATTCGTAATCAGACATTTTGAGTCATTATAAGAGACTCATAGTCACAACAGTGTTCAACCAAGAATCCATTCTAGTGGTTACAAGTCAAGCACACGACTCATAGTCAGACATTACGAGTCATTATATGGACCCGTAGCCTAACTAGTAAAGGATCCAAGAATCAATCCTCATACCATGACTCCGCCTAACTACTCATTGTCAATTATAATGAGTCATAGGAGGAAGGTCTTAGACATAGAAAAAATAACTCAAGACCTCAGGGTTTTGGGTTACGACTCAAACACGACTCGTGATCAGTCATAATGAGTCGTGTGGTGAGTCGTAATGATTTGGAACAAAAATCCTACATGTTTTTAATGAGGGATTTTTGGTAATTTCCACCCCTTTAAACCCAAACCCATATTGTTCGGGTGCCCCCAACATTATTTATTGGTGGATTAAAACTACCCTAACACCTCGTAAATTCAAAAATCACTTCTCTTACAAAAATAAAGTGATTCCCTTCTTCCTCAAAAGCAAACTAGGGTTTCCCATGAACAAGCTTAACTTCAAGGATTTAACCAAGTCATCTCTTCTCAAGTATGTGGGATATTCATCAATGGGCTCATTTCACCCAGTGAGTCCCAACAAATTTCCTAAATTTACAAATACAAACCCGTTTTTCCCTTTTATGAAATTTCAAGTATATTAGGAATTCTTTCAACTCTCTCCCAATTGTTTAGATTATGTACCATGAAAACATATATCCTCATGAGAATTGTGTTTCCACATGTTTTATAATCTCCATTGTCTATATCAAAATCATTGATTGATATGTTGAGTACTATTCATGATTTTCCATACTATGTTCAGTTTTACCACTTTCATGATCATTTGCACTAGTATATGCTAGTGGGTTATGAATACCTGATAATTAGGGCTCAAATGTGCATCAGTTTACAGGTTCACGATTTCTCCAATTTATGTATACAATATTAATTTCAGAATACTATGACTTGAGCATACCAGTTGTTAGGTTATGTTTTAGTTATACTTCAGAACCTTTTAGTTGGGAGTAATATTTAGCACTGAGTGAACGCAGGGATGGAAGCTCCCTCGTCAGTTAGGCATGAGTTTTTAGTAGTAGTCCTTAATTTCTAAGACTACATTGACACCATAAGTTATATGGGTTCCCCTATTAGTAGAGGCATGACGGCCTAGTACTTCAGGATATCAGATTACTAGATCCTCGCCAGCCAATATTAGTACCCTTAACTGGGTGTAGACACCCTTCCAATTGGGGTTACAGGTTGGACCTCGATTAGCTTAGATTGGGGTATGTCGGTTGTAGTTAGCTCCCACAGTCCTCTATTCAATATTCAGATTATGTTTAGTTTAGGTTTGTATGACCAAGTGTTTAGTATCTCAGTCATTGAGTTATTCATATTATTTAAGTACATGTTTATACTTATTGTTGCATTCGATTTTGTATGTTCATGAATTCATGGTTATTATATATGTATATAAGATAGATTCAATCTCAAATACCAGTACATTCAAAGTGCTAATCGCATACTCTTTTTTACACTATGTTGTCTTATAACAATAGTTTGGATGCTCAGTTCCTAGGTCCCACTTAGTTCGTTCCCATAACACTTGGTTGTAGCATTGTTTTGTCCTCCTAAGTTGAGGACTAGTTATTTTCTTAGGTATTCATCCTAGTATTTTTACTTCATGGTATTTCAGTTAGTGGGAGTTAGTTGGGGGTCCTTCCTAATAACTCATCATGTTTAGAGGCTTTCAGATGGTCAAAGATGTTTTCTAGTTTATTAGATATCCAGACATGATTATCATTATTTTCAATATCTTTGATATCATATTTTTAATTAGTCTCCGCACAATATTTTTTTTCCTCAGTGCTCGTAGTAGGTACCAGACCATGGGTTATCTTTGGGTCACTTGTGACTCTAACCACCATGTTATGACTAAGGGATAGTCTCAGGTTAAGACAATGTTCCACTTACCTATTTGAGAACTAGTCTTGCAAATCTTAATTAGCGAAAACTCTATCTAGTCTCTTGAAAATATAATCTGGTTCAACTCTTCCATTCTGCCAAGCAAAATGATTTTCTTTGAAAGGAACTTTTCTAATTCAGTGGAATTGAAATAAAAAGCAAAATCCTTCTACTCTTGAATCACTGGAAGACATCAATCTTCTCTTCCACATTTAAGATTACATTAAAATCTCCCAAATAATTCGGGGATAATTCATGTTCAATGTGATATTGTAGATACTATCCCACAAAGATCTCCTCTTATTTTCTGAACATTTAGCATACATTAGTGTGATAATGCAGTATCTATCAATATCTTGAAAAAATAACTTTAGTGTAATTTGTTGATTTGTCTACATGATAACTTCCCCATCTATCTACTTCTTGAAAAAACCTATAATTTCCCATTGCAATTTAATTCTGCATAGGCCATTTTTAATCTTTTCTTGTACTTCTGTATTTGATTAGCTCTTTAGAAAGGTTCCAAAGAGCTATAAAACTAAATTTATGTTGATCATTAAGAATTTGAACACTGTGAAAATACTTTAGGGTTCTTACTGATATAATATTCCATATTTGAGCTATCATCATAAAGTACTAATGGATTTGGAAGATGAATTTCTTCTTAGGACTCCTCTTTGTTTAGTCCTTTTCTTGATGTGTTTTCTAGAGTTAACCTCTGATGATGAAGCAATTTCATTTAAATCTTCTTCTTTGGTACTTGCAGGTGTATCTTTAATACCCTTGTGTGTCACAATATCTTTGAGTTTCTTGATGGGTGATGTGTCCTTTGCTGCACAGTCTTCCTCTGCATCCTATAAATGAGGAATCACTACTTTCTCCCTACTTACAAGTAAAGGTTCTTCTATTAGATCATCTTGTTGGTCAAGTTTTGAATTAAATTGATTATTGCAAATATGTCTATTTCCTTTTTTTTTTCAATACTTCTATCTATTGTTATATTTAACAAAAAATGATTTTTTGTAGTATTACTAACAAAATTATCAGTATTAGTTCCTACTTCTCCCTCCCCTTGTTGTGCTCCATCATTAGTACAAGAGGTTGCATCGCCTGGTTTCTTTTGTGTTTAGCATCAATTTTTTGGTTTTCATTTTTGTAAAATGAATTGTTGACCTATGCCTTTGTGGTTTCTCCTCGTTATTTCCACTACAATTCTCATTGTTATCATCCAGGTTGCTATTTTTGTCATTATTAGTTTACACCATCTCATCCCAAGTGCATTGTTCTTTTTATCTGAAAGTTCCTCAAACGTATTCTTTGTAGTAACAGTTTTATCTGCTTGCTCTGTTGCAGTGTGACTTAAGAACTTCTTAGTGATATTCTCCAGTGTGAATGTCTTTTTAGTATGGTTCCATTGTTGTATAATTTTGTGATAGCCTCTTTGTTCCTCATTTTCATACTTTTCGTCTATATTTTCATTAGTGTCCTTAATCATTTCCTCCTTCAGCTCAGGATATAGAACTTTGCATTCTTCTTTACTATGGCCTTGAGGCTTGCACTTTTTGCAATACTTAGTTAACATATCACACTGAATTTTGACTCTCTCCACTCTAGACCCCTTTGTCCCTAGATCTTCAATTTCTAACTCAATAAATTTTGAAAGATCTACCATTCAATCCATGTTTGCTTTAACTCTGGTACAATTGGGTCTCATCTTATTTATAGTATCTGTATCTAGATAAATAGTATTTCCCACCATAGATGCAAGAGAAAACAATGATTCTTTTACAAAAATAATGGGCCAAAGGTCAGGGGAAGATATCCGGGACATGAGTTGCATAATTTCTTTGATAACTTTGAATTTTGCATCATAAATAAGAGGCCTTTTATATGATGCTCTATCTTTTGCAGTAATATTGTAAGAACTCTTAGACATAATATTCCTAAAATCTTCAAACAATTCAGAGTGCATAAGAATATGTCTATTTCTCCATATCCCAAACTTTCATCCATATTTTACATTGTATTGCATGGGGATTGCCAGCCATGTGAAAACCTTACAATCACCACATATTGCAAATTCTCAATAGCGTTCATACATTTTACTTCATCCTAAGTCCACGTAATTCTAGGTATACCTTCTTTATAAGTGCGCTTTTTCATAGGGATAGGTTTGATTTGAGGTGTTTTTCTATTTTATGGCAAATTTGTATTGAAAGGATTCAACATGTAGGAATAATTGTTTGTTGTTGTTTCTCTATTAGGCATAAGATTAGGTATGATTGTCAATTTATGGTCATTATCTATTTTTTTTGTCAGTAAGATTTAAAGAAGTGGTGTTAGGAAATAAAGGAAATTAACTATCACAAAGAAATGGGGGAGGCTAGCCAGCCATAAAATCAACTGGTCAGTGGATGAAAGGGCCATGTTCGAATTATGAGGCAAATGTATCGTCTAGGTTTGATTGAATCACTCATCTATCCCTTTGATAATGCTCACCTATACCATCGAAATTGGTAGAGGAGGGTCATTGTCAATAGCTCAACTTATGTTGAGGTCAAATCCACGAGGAGTAAAATTAGAATTCTAGTTTTATGGGTGTTAAATACTACTAATAACTGATCCGCAATGTGAATAAAACACAACTCATAAATAAAAATGGGGGGGGGGGGTTGGAAAGTGTTTGTCAATATCAACTCAAATCAATAAATTAAACAACAATTGTAATTTAAATTCGTTATAAGAAGAATCTTGGGATTATGTCTATCTAAGGGCAAGTTATGCATAGGTCCATGAAGATTTAGTGTACATGCTAGTTATCAACAATATGGTAGGCGAGGTCTAAGATCCTTGACGCTAGTTTGTCAATAAAACCTCAAGAATGTCAATCGTTGACCCTTTCAGGTACCTAACAAATATTTCAATTGAAACCATATATTACCTCAATTGGGCATCCATATTTCTAGGAAAATGCCCAAGATTTAGTCAACTTACTAATCAACCTTATGTCTAATGTAGTGAAGATTATCAAACTATATCCATTAATTGTCCACTATTTCCTTGTGACCCACATCCCCCTTTCAAGAATGATAAGGGTTCCAAAAGTTCACCCAAACCCCTTTTTCAAGGATGGTTTGAATTTTTAAGAATTTGGGGTCTGCACCCACAAATCCATTTTGGGTATTTGGGGATTTCACCCACAAATCCCAACTACTTTATCCAAGAAATAGTAAAACCCATTATCAACAAACTAAATTATACACAAATACATCACAACCCGCACATAATTGCACCTTAGTTCAACGTAATCCCAAGACAATGAAAGTTTAGCTACTCATGAAGCAAAGAGAGAAAAATATACCATAGGGATTAATCAAAGCATCCATTCTTCAATTATACTAAATTCAAAGTCTCCAAATGACAATACATTTTATTGCCCAAATTAGGGTTTAAACTTCAAGTTCAAAATGTAGCAAGAGTCTAGAATGCCAAAAAGAGTAAGGGTTTTATCCTCTAAAAGGAATTGGGTCCGCCTGAATGAAATTACAAAATTACCTCTAGGCATATTCCCGCCTAGCTGCAATCGCTGGAGCTTGTACGCAATCATGGCTACCGTGACCATAGTAAGGACACCGCATCACGATATTTTGACTTAGCTTAATTGTCTGTGCTCACGGCCCACAGACCGCGATCACGATAATTGAGGCTTGTTTTTGTTTTAGGTATTCTAGTTGCACTTCTTTTCTCCTTTTGACCTTTTTTAGCTCGCATCCACATCTTTCCTTCTCTTAACCTATATGCCTACGAAATGTGGAATTTAGTGCATTTAATCACAAATTTTTCTCACTTATACATTCAAATCATAGTAGTGTGCACGGATGTTGAGTACAAATGATTAGTAAATTTACCACTCATCAACACCCCCAACTTAAAGCTTTAATTGTCCTCAAGCAACACTACCTCTTACGATGAGACAATGCACATGTATGCCCAAATTATATCACAATGATCTCAACTTGATTACTACCACAGACAACTCTTCAAACATACGCAAAACTATTTTCACGACACTCCTCAACAAAAAATGTGATTTTCAAGGATGCAAAAGACTTCAAAGAGAAACCATGCGACAATTACTAATAATATAGAAGTGAATCACCTTTGACCTCAACTACATTATGCTACTTTTGCCTCATTTTTTGAGATATGACAAAATTACCCACCTCAACTTATTTACATGCCTTCTCACAAGAAGAAAAATTTTCACACACCATGTTATCAAATCTAGAATAAGAGATTTTAGTGAAAATCTCTCTTACACAAGGATTCTATGATAACAAGTACCATGTCATAAGTTTGCCACTATTTTCAATTGTCACTACGATGATTACACTTGGCTGGAGATATTGAAGGGCTTTTTGAGCTTGTAACATAGGTTCGGAGTAGGGAGGGATATCATTTTGGAACAACATGTCTGTACCCTTCTTGAACATCTACATCACACTATTCCATCAAACTTTTGATCATGGGCCACATTTTTTGTTTTCACTCTTTACACATGTGCCTACTTTTATTTTTTAGCTTCACCCATTTTCTTTTCAATTTTTTTTCTTACACACTTAATTCTTTTATATCCTTTGTAGGATCATTTCTTTTTATTATTCATTTGTTCTCAAGCTTAAGCTCTTAGGAAATCATTTACAACTTTGTGGACCAAAGTTACCTCTTCCAATCATCACCACCCCCAACTTAGGATTTTAGCCTCAAGTTATATTTTTAAGTTCTAGGTGGGTAGGGTTCAAAATAGGATAAAAATTGAATGGATGATGACTGCTATCACTCTTAGTGTCTGTATCATTATTAGCGTCCTTAGGATCAGACCACTTAGTTGGGGCCTTATCTTCACTCTCCACTTGGGAAGAAGGAAGTTTATCACGAGGTTTTAGGACCTTCCATAAGATCTTCACCCTCTTCCATATCTTGCTGAAGAATTTGTCTTTTTTTTCTCCCTTTTACGAACTTCTCTTGTGAAATGCAGAGATCTCAATGTGATGCCTCCAAGGAAGAGTAGTCTATCTCAAGCCTAGCAATGGTAGCTCCATGTTTTTTCTGGTCCTCTCAATACTTCTCATAATTAGATCGGGACACATATGCATGGCGGGTGGTACAAGGCTCTCTTAGCCCCTGGGGAAAACCCAACACGAGCTCCCTAATGGCCATAATATCAATATTAATATACTAAAGAGGTCAGATGGTGGATGGACTACAAGACTCTGGCTCCTCACTTGTCGACTTTCCTAAGTCGATCTTTCTCTTCTTGTTTTTGCCCAACATGCCCTGATCTTAAATTTTAAGAGGATAGATAGAGGTGACAGGGCGTACCTAAGTATCTACAGGGTACTCCCCAACCTTGGATCTCCTAAAAAGCTTAGTAATCAAAGAGGGAAATAAGATATGTGTAATGCCTTGGTTCTTAAAGAATTTCATGTCAGAAACCATAAGCTGGCCACCATTCATAGGAATTCCATCTAGAATACAAACAACCATCCGAGCCCATATGTCTGGAACTGCTATCACGTGGGTACAAGGGGATACTTGACTACATATGATGTTCAACCAAATGTAAGCCTCAACAGTGAAGTCATTCATGGATATTTCTCTTGTTCACCTCCAAGAGACTTCCTTTCCGGGACATAGTGTTTCTGCCAACCAGATTTTTCGCTCACACCCTTTCTCTTTGAACTCACCTATATTTTCAATTGGGAGCCTGTAGATATCATTAATTTGCTCCACCCTAAAGTTCACCTCCTTTCCTCGTATCCTGAAAATTATATTGGATGGGAGTGAGAAAGGTAATATGCTGAGGTTAGTGTAGAAATCATGGAGCCATTGGTCATTCACCTTGCGAGGATCCGAGGTGAAGCACCTCCACCCGATGCACACAAGCCTATCATGAAATACCAAAATATTTTTGGGTACTTTCTCCAAGCATACTTCCCTTTCTGGGAGCAGCTTTGTCCTTGGGAGATCACCATAGTAAAGAGTGTGGCACTCGAGTGCGATGAATTGGACTTTGTTGTATTCTTCCATGATATGATCCTGAAAAACCTGAGAACAATGTACCCACATTAAACATTGATATTTACATGCACAAACTAAGCCATGTTGTTCACTAAAGATCATGGGATGGTTACTTGGTGGTGTTTGGATAAAAATTGGAGTGCATAATTTTTGGCCTAGGCAGAAAATCAGCCTTAGTTACCACGATTGTAGTCACAATGATCGTGGTATGTGATACCAGTTTCATGCAAAAATTTTCAATGTCCAAAAATTTAAATTTTTAGCCAAAACATATTCTACTACAAGAATTTGCACTGGAATCATTGAACAAGTTTACTAGGTATTTGATTATGCTCTTAAAATGTAAAAAAGACTAGTGAAAACTCATTTGGGCATTGAATCGAATACTTGGTGTGCACCCTTCATTTTTCTCAATTTCACATACAATTTGGGTACTCAAGACTTCCCCACATGTGTGCACATCAATTCTAGCAGCTAATCATCACGCAAGTATAATTAACCAAGTGTTTAAACATGAAAATCATAATTTTAGGCTTTCCTTATAACATGCATTCTATGGTCTATTTTCAATAATTAATGCATGGATTTTATCCACTTACCAAATAAGTGATGCAAGATAGATGCAAGGATGCTGTCAAAATTCTCAAAATTTGGCCAAAATAGGTCTAATTAGAGAGAAAAGTTCAGAAGGAAGTGTGTGGGAAATGTGGGGTTTAGATGGTCATATGACTGCTTTAACCGCGACCGCAGCCAAGGTCTGGCGATCGCAATAACAGGGGGCATTTATGCACCCCTGTTTTCCCCTATTTAGCTTATTTCTCATTTTGACATATTTTCCCTTGTTCAGATCACTAAGCAAGAAATTTACACTTTCTCCTTCTCAAACTAATTTAACACACATCTTAGTTCCAAAAATGTATGGATTATTCTATTGACAAAATTAAAATCTATACTACAAAATTAAATACAAAGGATATGAGCCACTTTTGTTACATTTGTGACACGACTTTTTTCTTCTTTCTCAAGTTGGGTCCTCAAGGGACCCCTCATTCACTTCCTCGACTTCAATATCTATTCTGGACTTAAAGCTCTACGGGTTGTTTCTTTATTTTACATACCCTAAAGGACCCTTCTCCATCATGAACTCTAAACCTTATTTCCTATAGTGCCCCATACTTTTTCCTAGCTAATTTCATCTCAAGAATGTCTAGTATTAGGTTCTAAATTGAATAATGGTTATTCCATGAGGAATTTTCAAGATTTTCACTTTTTGTCATGTGGAAAATTCAATAATCTTTCCATCAATATAAGATTCACCCAAAACCAATAACCGGGTCAGAAGTTACGACTATTTCAAGTTCCCATAGTAAAACAACGCCATATTGGTCAGTGGCATGCCACACCATAAGGTAAAATAGAAAATTTTCTTTTCCAGTGTCTCAACGCAATTTCCTCTACATCGCGCCAAATTTCTAGGTTGCAAAAGAAGAGGCAACACGATGGCTCCGCGTAGCACCATCCCTCAATTTCTCAATTGTCAAATTCCAGTGACACGGCGAGATAGCTCTGCATCGCGCCATGGGTTCAATTCGGGAAATTTTTACCAAAATTACAAGACGCGTCTAGGGTTAAAAGGGTCAATTTCCCACCCCTATTTAAGCCTTTTAACAAGTGATTCATCCATTTTTCACCCAAAATACACTCTTTTCTCTCAAAAACCTCTCAAGAACAACCTAGGGCTTTTCATAGAAGATTCAAAATTAAGAATTTCCTCCATCAATATTCATGAAATCATGAACGAAGGTATGCATAGTGTTCATTCATGGACTCCTTTTGTCTATGAAGTCCAAGAATTTTTTTTCTAAAGTCAAGATTTTAGAATTTCTTTATGAAATTCCTGTTGGGTTTATTTTTCTTATGTTGAGAATGATCAATTGAATTCAAATCAATGTTGGGTGATTAATGTTATGTGGAATTGATTTGTATAGATGTATATTCATGTGAACCTATGATTAAACCCTAGGATGATGAAATGAGATGTTGAATCATGATGTGTAATTGTTGAATAATGGGGCCTACATATATTATGCCTATCACATGTTTGATTAAATGTATAGATGAAGGAAAAGTGCCTAACTAGCATGATACCATGAAATTCCCATGTATGTACAAGTTATGCCTATCATATGTTTTGATGAAATGATTCTATAAATGTATTATGGATTATGATGTTAGTTATATGTTGAAGTAAGTTATGCTTGGTCAGTTTCCTTCCATCGAGTCTTGGGGGTGCTCGTACCCGAAACATTAGCTGTGTGCCTAGAGCCATATCATGTTTTCACGATACTCTTAGTCAAGCTATGAATTCTTAGACTTCAGATAGTCTTATGACTCAGTAAATCTCCATGATCTCATGAACTCAGTCAGTTATCAAATATTATTAGTATTCCATCAGTCAACAGAATTCAATAACTCAGCCCATGTTCAGTTCGATAAATCATGTTCAAAGTCTATTCAGATGGGAGTAGGAATTAGCACCGAGTGAAGCCAAGGATGGGAGAACACACTATCAGATAAGGGTGTGATTCTTAGAAGTCATCCTTGCATTCTAGAACTATGTATCTACCATAGGTTGAGACATCAACATTGTCCAATGAGGGTTGATGAGGTGGATAAGCACTAACAGACAAGGGCCCAACCATTCTCTTTGGGGATACTATCAGATGAGGGTCACCCACAGCTTGTCCTTACCAGTGGTGGGGTATAGACACCCTTTCTAATTGGGGTTACAGATTGGACCCCAACTCAGCCATAATGGCATATTAGGGGCATGTCGGTTAGATATTTACTTCCCACATTTTCATGTTACAGAATCAAGACTATCAGATACAGTCAATCAGTCTCAATAATAGAACTCAGATAGTTCTTCAGATTTTAAGACTATCAGATACAGTCAACTCAGATATAGTATGGAACATAGATAGTTCCATCAGATTTATAACTATCAGATATAGTCAATCATGTTATCTGTCATATTCAGATTCAGTAATCATGTTATCACAGTATTAGAGTCACTTGTTATGTCTCATGCATGTATTGTCACGCTCATGATAGTTAGTCAGTTATTATTATTGTTCATACATATGAACCCCATGCATTAATCCTACCTCACATGTATATCAGTACATTCAAAGTACTGATGCATTTGCGCTATGGTGTCTTATACCATAGGTTTAGATACACGAGCTCCAGAGCAACAATAGATTCCAAATATCCGCAGACAGAGTTAGAAGTGAGTCCTTATGTTTTGAGGACATGATTATTTCCCTATTATCTCATTAATCAATTTAGTAGTTAGAGTTATTTAGGGACATATTCCATCAACTCCTTACTCAGACAGTTCAGTCAGTTAGAGGATTTCTAGACTATCATATTTCAGACTTCAGTATGTTTAATTTTGTTTTGGGTATTCTATTACCCCACGCAGATGTTATATTATTTAGATCATGTTCAGTATTGAATCTTATGGCCTTTCAGTTCCTGTTTCCCATTATAAAGTATTTTTTGCAGTATAAAGGTACAAATATCAGTCATGGGTTAGCTTATGGTCATTCGGGGTCATGAGCACTGTGTAGCATTCCGAGTACCAGATTCGGGGCATTACAAACTTGGTATTAGAGCCTAAGGTTCAATAGACTCCTAGGAAGTATGAAAGACGCATCTAGTAGAGTCTTGTACATGAGTGTGTTGCACACCACATTTATGTACAAGAGGATATAAGTTGTTTTAGGAACAGTTTCCCCTCTTTTAGTATTCATGTCATGCCAGTGAGCATAATCTCAAGTCTATATATCATTCTAATCCATTTCTCTCTTTCTTCTATAGAACATGCCTCCTAAAAAAAGAAAAAAATCAGTCATTCCCTAGCCCGAAGATCCTTTGAGCGATCATGTTTCTCATGCGGAGTTCAGGGTCGCATTCACTACTCTTGCTCAGTCAGTTGCCGCTAAAAATAAACGGCCAGCAGTTGTTCCGGCCAACCCAGTGGTTAATTCAGTCACAGCTATGATTCGAGACTTTACCTAAATGAATCCTCCGTTCTTCTTTGGGTCTAAGGTAGATGAGGTCCCTTAGGAATTCATTGATCAGGTTCAAAAAGTGACAGACTTCATAGAGGTGACTACTGTTGAGAGTAATAAGCTAGCTGCATACCAGTTCCAGGATGTGGCTCATACTTGGTTCAAACAGTGGAAGTCAGAAAGGTCAGATAATGCAAGTCATATAGAGTGGGAGAAGTTTGTCACTGCATTCTTAGATAGATTCTTTCCCCAAGTTCTTAGAGAGGCTAAGGTGCTAGAATTCATCAACCTCAGGCCGGGAAATATGACAGTGATAGAGTATTCTATTAAGTTTACTCAATTAGCCAGATTTGCCCTTCATGTGGTTACAAACAGCAGAACCAAGATGAGTAAGGTCACTTTAAAGGTAAATGATAGCATGGTAAATGAGTGCAGATTTGCGATGCTGAACAGTGCCATGACTTTAGTCAGTATTATGACCTATGCTCTGCAGATAGAGGAGTAGAAGATTAAGGAGAGGGACAAGTAGAATATGAGAGTGAAGACATGTATTTTCAACTTCGCTCAGCCTAAATCAGAAGGAGGAAACCATTCCCAGTTTCATCCTAAGTCATTAGTTCCTGCCCCTTATTAAGTGAGTTTTATAGTTCCTAAGTTCAGGAAGGGTAATAGAGATAGAGCGCCAGGCTCTAGGTCTCAGGGAAGTGTTAGCAATGCCCGAACTAATCCCCTTTGTCAGACTTATGGTAAGAACCACAAAGGTGCTTGCAGAGCTGGTAGCGATGTCTGTTTCAGTTATGGAAAGCCAGTCCATAGAGTCAGAGACTACCCTTAGTCAGGTTATCAGAGTCATCTACGCTTCTTAGCTCAGTCCGATCTCCCAAATCAGTAGGGTGCCACCTCTAGTGCTACTAGTGCGGTAATACCCAAATCGTCTATTTTCTGTTCAGTCTTGACAAGATCAGGAAAATTCTCCTGATTTGGTTACCGGTACGTTACAGATCTTTTTTATACATGTTTATGGTTTGATAGATACATAAGCTTCTTTGTCTTTTATAATCAGACTTAGTCGAATTGGAGATAACTGATTTTGATATCATTCTCAGCATGGATTGGCTCTATTCCTACTAGGCTATAATCGACTGCATAAATAGAATAGTCTAGTTTTAGTTCCTACATGAACCCGTTCTAGAGTGGAAGGGTAGTTTATCCATTTTTAAAGGTCAACTTGTTTTCTACCTTCGGACAAGGAAATTGATATCTAAGGGATGTTTCTATCATTTTGTTCATGTTAAGGATTCCTGTTCTGAGACTCCCAGTCTTGAATCAGTCCCAGTAGTAAATGAATATTCAAATATCTTTCCTAAAGATCTTTCAGGAATTCCTCCAAAAAAGGAAATAGACTTCGGTATTAATCTTATTTCAGACACTCAGCATATCTCTATTCCACCATACAGAATGGCACCAACAGAACTTAGAGAATTAAAAGAATGATTGAAGGATATCTTAGATAAGGGATTCATCAGGCCTAATATTTCCTCGTAGGGTTCTCCAGTATTATTCGTGTGCAAGAAAGATGGTTCTCTTAGGATGTGTGTAGACTATCGTCAACTTAATAAGGTCACAGTCAAGAACAAGTATCTCTTCCTAGAATCGATGACTTGTTTGACCAACTTTAGGGTGCCAGTTGTTTCTCTAAGATAGACCTCAGATCTAGCTATCATCAGCTCAGGGTCAGAGAATGTGATGTTCCAAAAATAGCTTTTCATACTCGGTATGGTCACTTTGAATTCCTAGTTATCTCTTTTGGTCATACCAATTCCCCAACCACTTGCATGGACTTGATGAATCGTGTGTTTA
Organism: Capsicum annuum; assembly: GCF_002878395.1. Taxonomy (NCBI): domain Eukaryota; kingdom Viridiplantae; phylum Streptophyta; class Magnoliopsida; order Solanales; family Solanaceae; genus Capsicum; species Capsicum annuum. Next base: position 72,626,739 of record NC_061114.1, read on the forward strand.
AGTTGTACTTGAACATGTTCATCATAGTCTTCATAGATGATATCCTGGTCTATTCCCGCAGTAAGCATGATTATATAGACCATCTCAAAAAAGTATTTCAGAGTCTCAAAGATCATCAGCTATTCTCCAAATTCAGTAAGTGTGAATTTTGGTTTAGGTCAGTAGCATTCCTTGGTCATATCATTTTCGGTTATGGCATTAGAGTGGATTCTCAAAAGACCAAAGCGGTAAGAAAGTGGCCCAAACCTGTCTCTCCATCAGATATCAGGAGTTTCTTGGGTTTGGCTGGCTATTACAGGTGGTTTGTTGAGGGATTTTCTTCTATTGCATCCCCTATGTCCAAATTGACTCAGAAGAAAGTCAAGTTTCAGTGGTCAGATCCTTGTGAGAAGAGTTTTCAGGAGTTGAAGACTCGACTCACCTCAGCTGTAGTATTAGCTCTTCTAGATGGTCCAGATGGTTTTGTAGTGTATTGTGATGCATCCAGAGTTAGTCTAGGTTGTGTCCTCATGCAGCATGGTAAGGTCATAGTCTACGCCTCCAAACAGCTTAAACCCATGAAAGGAATTATCCTACTCATGATCTTGAGTTAGCAGCTATAGTCTTTGCCTTGAAGATTTGAAGGCATTATCTCTACGGAGAGCATGTAGATGTCTTCATAGATCATAAGAGTCTTTAGTATATCTTTTATCAGAAAGATCACAATCTCCATCAGAGAAGGTGGTTAGAGATCTTGAAAGATTATGACATGAGTGTCCTTTATCATCCGGCCAAGGCCAACGAGTGGCCGACGCTTACAGTAGACTGTCTATAGATAGTGTTGCTCATGTGGATGACAGTAAGAAGAAGTTAGCTAAGGAAGTCCATCAGCTTTCCATACAAGGCATTCACTTAGTCGATACAGATGAGGGTGATATATGGGTTCAGAGTAGTTAACAATCATCTTTAGTTTCCGAGGTAAAAGAAAAGTAAGATAGAGATCCTATCCTTGTCAAGTTGAAAGAGTCAGTTTAGGATTAGAAAATAGAGCTTTTCTCCCAAGGGGGAGATAGTGTTCTTTGTTGTCAGGGTCTTCTCTATGTTCCAGGTGTAGATGACTTAAGGAAACGAATTCTCGCAGAATCACATGATGCGCGCTACTCTATTTATCCAGGGGCCACAAAGATGTACCATGACTTGTGGGAAATCTATTGGTGGAGTGGGATGAAGAGAGACATTGCAGAGTTTATGGCCAAGTGCTCTACATGTCATCAGGGTAAGATAGAGCATCAGAAGGCTAGTGGGTCCATGCAGGAGTTCATTATTCCTTCTTGGAAGTGGGAAAAAATGAACATGGACTTCATGATAGGTTAGCCTCGAACTCGTCATCAGCATGATTAGTCTAGGTCATTGTAGACAAAATTACCAAATCAGCTCATTTCCTTCCAGTTCATACCTCTTATTTAGCTGAAGATTATGCCAAACTCTACATCAAGGAGTTGGTCAGATGCATGGTGTTCCATTGTCTATTATCTCAGACTAAGGTACCCAGTACACCTCTCATTTCTTGAAAGCATTCCAAAAGGGTCTTGGTACCCAAGTTCATCTTAGTACAGCCTTCCATCCTCAGATAGATGATCAAGTAGAAAGGACTATTCAAAATCTAGAATATATGCTAAGGGCGTTTGCAATTGATTTCAAGGGTAGTTGGGATTTCCACTTTTCTTTGATTGAGTTTGTATACAACAACATCTATCATTCCAGTATCCAGATGGCTCCATTTAAAGCTCTCTACGGTAGGATATTTAGATCTCCAATTGGTTGGTTTAAAGTTAGTGACGCCTCAGTTATAGGGCCTGACTTAGTATTCGATGCCTTAGAAAAAGTCCAGTTGATTAGAGAAACACTCCGGGCTGCTCAGAGCCGATAAAATTCTTATGCAGATATTCGTAGATAAGATCTCGAGTTCGAGATTAGTGACTATGTCTATCTAAAGATCTCTCCCATTAAGGGAGTGAAGTGGTTCGGTAAGAAAGGGAAACTTAGTCATCGATATATCGCTCCTTTCAAGATTCTCAGTTGATTCGGTAAGGTAGCTTCTGAGCTCAAACTGCCTTCAAATCTAGCCTCAGTTCACCCAGTCTTTCGTGTCTCTTTGCTCAAGAAGTGCATAGGTAACCCCATCAGTTGTAGTCCTTATTCAGAGCATTAATTTTCAGAACACTCTCTTATGAAGATATTCCAGTCGAAATCTTAGACTATCAGATTCGTAGATTGAGGAACAAAAAAGTCCCTCTAGTTAAGGTTCTTTGGAGAAATCAGTCCGTCGAGGGAGATACTTGGGAAGCAAAGGCAGAAATGTGTACCAAGTATCCTCACTTCTTCTTCGCCAACTCAGATCAAGCTCAAGGTACTAGTTCTGCTTAAGCTTACTAAGTTTCATGTTCGGTGTTCATCACAAAATTGGTATGCAGCTTCATGCTCATGTTCCCATTAGAAACATGGTATCAAGTACCATTGTATATTCATTCATGCACACATGTATCAGTTCAATTATATCATTATGCATCAGACATGCATTTTTATTGTGAGAAACATAGTTCTTCAGAACACTCAGTTATGCATTCATGAATCAGTTACACATGCATTAGATATGCATGCTCAGTATTATATATTCAGCTTGTCAGTCATGTCAGTCATAAGATCATATTCCAGTTATTCATGTTCAGTATGTAAATCAGTTGTCTTTTCTCCGCTCTCAATCAGTCCCATTTGAGGACGAATGTTCTTATGGGGGAGATATAGTAATACCCTGTACTTTTTCCAAGCTAATTTCATCTCAAGAATGTCTAGTATGAGATTTTAAATTGAATGATGGTTATTCCATGAGGAATTTTCATGATTTTCACTTTCTGTCATGTGGAAAATTTAATAATCTTTCCATCGACATAAGATTCACCCAAATCCGATAACTGGATCAAAAGTTACGACTATTTCACATTCCCATCGTAAAACAATGCCATATTGGTCAGTGGTGCACCATTCCAAAAGATAAAATGGCAATTGTCCTTTTATTGTGTCTCAGTGCGATTTACTCCGCGTCGCGCCAAAGTTCCAGGTCACAAAAGAAAGGGCAACGCGATGGCTCCGCGTCGTACCCGGGGTTCAATTTGGGAAATATTTACTGAAATTACAAGACGCGTCCAGAGTTAAAAGGGTCAATTTCCCACCCCTATTTAAGCTCTTTAACAAGTGATTTAGAAACTTTTCACCCAAAATACACTGTCTTCTCTCAAAAACCTCTCAATAAAAACCTAGGGCTTTTCATAGAAGATTCAGAATCAAGAATTTCCTCCGTCAATCTTCACAAAATCACAAACTAAGGTATGCATAGTGTTCATTCATGGACTCCTTTCATCCATGAAGCCCAAGAATATCTTTTCTAAACTCAAGATTTAAGATTTTCTTTATGAACTTCATGTTGGGTTTATTTAGTTTATGTTGGGAATGATCAATTGAATTCAAATCCATGTTGGGTGATTAATGTTATGTGGAATTGTTTTGTACAGATGTATATTCATGTCAACCTGTGATTAAACCCTAGGATGATGAAATTAGATGTTGAATCATGATGTGTAATTGTTGAATAATGGTGCCTACATATATTATGCCTATCATCTGTTTGATTAAACGCCTAGATGAAGGAAAAGTGCCTAACTAGCATGATACCATGAAGTCCCCATGTATGTACAAGTTATGCCTATCACATGTTTTGATGTAATGCTTCTATAAATGTATTATGGATTATGATGTTAGTTATATGTTCAAGTAAGTTATGCTTAGTCAGTTTCCTTCCATCGAGTCTTGGGGGTAATCGTACCCGAAACATTAGTTGTGTGCCTAAAGACATGTCATGTTTTCATGATACTCTTAGTCAAGCTATGAATCCTTAGACTTCAAACAGTCTTATGACTAAGGAAATCTCCATGATCTTATGAACTCAGTTAGTTATTAGATATTATTAGTATTTCTTCAGTCAACAGAATTCAGTAACTCAGCCCATGTTCAGCTCAGTAAATCATGTTCAGAGTCTATTTAGATGGGAGTAGGAATTAGCACCGAGTGAACCCAAGGATGGGAACACACACTATCAGATGAGGGTGTGATTCTTTGAAGTCATCCTTGCATTCTTATGGTCACCCACAGCTTCTCCTAACCAGTGGTGCCGTATTGACACCCTTTCCAATTGGATTTCAGATTGGACCCCAACTCAGCCATAATGGCATATTAGGGGCATGTCGGTGAGATAACTACTTCCCACAGTTTTATGTTACAGAATTAGGACTGTCAGATAGTCAATCAATCTCAGTATAGAACTCAGATAGTCCTTCAGATTTCAGGACTGTTAGATACAGTCCACCCAGATATAGTACAGAACTCATATACTTCAATCAGATTCAGGACTGTCAGATACAGTCACTCATGTTATCAGTCATATTCAGATTCAGTAATCATATTATCACAGTACTTGTGTCCATTTTTATGTCTTATGCATGTATTCTCATGCTCATGATTGTTAGTCAGTTATTATTATTGTTCATGCATATGAACCCTATGCATTCAGCCTACCTCACATGCATACCAGTACATTCAAAGTACTGAGGCATTTTTGCTATAGAGTCTTATACTATAGGTTCAGAGACATGAGCTCCAGAGCAACAGTAGATTCTAGATATCTGCAGACAAAGTTAGAAGTGAGTCCTCATCTTTCGAGAATATAATTATTTCCCTATTATCTTATTAATCAATTTATTAGTTGGAGTTATCTGGGGACATGTCCCATCAACTCCTTACTTAGACAGTTCAGTCAGTTAGAGGCTCTCTAGACTATCATGTTTCAGACTTTAGTATGTTCAATTTTGTTTTGGGTATTCTATTACCCAACACAGATGTTATATCATTCAGATAATGCTCAGTACTGAACCTTATGGCCTTTCAGTTCATGTTTCCGCAATATAATGTATTTTTTGCAGTATACAGGTACATATATCAGTCATGGGTTAGCTTATGGTCCTTCGAGATCATGAGCACCGTGTAGGCTTCCGGGTCCCATATTTAGGGTGTTACATTTTCCTAAGCTCCAAATCAATAATGGCTCTTTTGGTGGCAAGAAAAGGGAAATCAAGAATGATAGGCACCTCTTTTTCCATTGCACAATCTAGCACCATAAAATACAATGGGAGCATGAATCTATCCACTTTCACCAACACGTCGAACTCAACACCAGCTGGTTTTTTTATAGACTGGTCTGCCATCCAAAGCTTTATTGACATTGGTGTAGGGGTGACCAAGTCAAGCCTCTTGTATATTGCGTAGGGCATGAGATTTGTACTCTCACTAAGGTCACATAATGCCTTTCCAAACTTATATGTCTTGATAGTGCATGGAGTTGTAAAAGCTCCCAGATCTTACTTTTTATCCGCTATCGCACTATCCATGATAGCGCTATACCCATGAGTGACTTCAATGGTATCACTTTCAAGAAGCCTCTTCTTGGACATCGATATTTTGATAAATTTAGCATACCCCGGGATATCTCGGATAGCTTCAAGCAATAGGATATTAATGAAGAGGTTGCTAAGCTTAGCCATGAATGTTTTAAATTTAGCATTATCCTCCTTCTTTTTGAGCCTTTGAAGGAATGGAGGGGCAACCATTATGGTAGGCATTGGATCACCTCTCACTTCATCATTTTCAACTACCTTTAGATCACCCTCTTCACTATCAACTTCTTCATTTAACACCCGCTCTTTGTCTTTTCCTCGTGAGATTTAAGAGTCTCTTCCTTTGAATCATTCACAAGCTCTTTCTTCACATTTTGTTGTTCCATATTGGGCTTTTTTTCAACATCTACCACAAGACCACTAAGGGTTTTACCACTCGTAGTGATAGTAGCCAACACTTGGGCCTTATTTTTTAGGTTTACAAGGGTATCACTAGGGAGGCCTCCCTTTGCACTAGCATTGATATAGGTGGATATTTGCCATATTTGAGTCTCCAATTAATTAATAGAAGTGGTGTGGAACACAACCATTTGTTTGAGTTGCAAAAAATCACCTTTTAATTCATGGACCATTTTATCCATTTCCTCCACTTTCATCAAAATCCTTGCTAGTACACCTTCTGTTTTGTACTTATTGGTGTCAATGGGGTTGGAATCTTTACCATTTACTTGGTCATGAGGAGGAACATAACGATCATACTCATGGTCCTTATCTCTCTAATCATTGTCACGGTCCCTATCTCTCTCGATCCCAATCATACTTTTTCTTTGCTCCTTATCAATATATGAAGAGGTAGGAGAACTTTTACGAACCTCAGTGGCTTGGGTATGCCATCCCTGATTTTTGTTGGTAACCTTAAGAAATTTGAAAGCCGCACATATGTTATCCTCACAAGAGATCCCCCTGCCGCATTATCAACCATGGTCTTATTGAGTTGATCTAAGGCCTGGTAGAAGATTTGAAGAAGAATCTTCTCCGGGACCTCATGATTGGGACATTGAGTAAGCTTCCCATTAAATCTTTCCAAAACACCAAACAAAGTTTCACCATTCAATTGCCTAAATATAGTGATTTCATCACACAATTGTAGCATCTTGGATAGTGGAAAATATCGGTCAAGGAATACAATGGTGAGTTTTTCCCATGAAGTAATTGATCCGGACAAAAGAGATCGAAGCCATAGCACCGCCTCCCCTGTTAGAGTGAATGGGAAGAGGCGAAGCTGGATGGACTCTTGGGTGATGTGTGCAATATCAAAGGTTGCACAAATCTCTAAAAAATTCTCCAAATGCAAGTTGGGGTCCTTATATGCTTTCCTCCAAAAAAGTCCCTTCATTTATAGTATATGCAACATGACACTTGTAACATTAAAGACACCGTTCCTATTAGTAAACACCGTTCCCATGAGTAGGTGGGATACAAATGACATTTGAATGTCCAACGTCATTGAGTTTCCCTCATCATCAAGAGGACCATCAAAAGACCAAGCGTGATATACATTGTCACTCATGGTTCCGCGTACACTATAAAGATCACCTAAATGAAAAAAAAACAACCAAAATAAATACAAACCACTACGGGTATACCCAAAGTAAAACTCAAAACCATACAAGTGAAAACTAAATTTCACTCCCTGACAATGGCACCATTTTGATAGCACTCACCTATTCCATCAAAATAGGTAGAGGACGATCGTTGTCAATAGTTCAACTTATGTTGAGGTTGAATCCACCAGGAGAGAAATTAGAATTCTAGTCCTATGGGTGTTAAATGCTACTATAAGTAACCCTCAATGTGAATAAAACACAACTCATAAATAAAAATGGGGGGGGGGGGGGGGGGGGGGAGGGGTTGGAAAGTGATTGTTAATAGCAACTCAAAACAACAAATTAAATAACAATTGCGATTTGAATTCGTTATGAGAAGAATCTTAGGATTATGTCTACCTAAGGGCAAGTTATGCATGGGTGCATGAAGATTTAGTGTACATTCTAGTTATCAATGATATAGTAAGCTAGGTCTAAGATTATTGAGGCTAGTTTGTCAACAAAACCTCAAGAATTTTACTCGTTGATCATTTGGGGTACCTAACAAGTGTGTCAATTACAATCACCTATTACCTCAATTGGGCATCCCTATTTGTAGGAAGATGCCCAAGATAGAGTCAACTTCTTAATCACCCTTATGTCTAAGATAGTTAAAAGTAGCAAACTACATCCATTAATTATCCACTATTGCCTTGTCACCCACATCCCTCTTTCACTGATGATATAGGTTCCAAAAGTTCACCTAAACCCCTCTTTCAAGGATGGTTTGAGATTTCAAGAATTTGGGGTTTCACCCACAAACCCATTTTGGGTATTTGGGGCATTTACCCATAAATCCTAACAAATTTTACCAAGCAGTAGTACAACCCATTATCAAAAAACTAGTATATACACAAATACATCACAACCCATACATAATTACTTCTTAGATCAACATAATTCCAAGACAATGAAAGTTTATCTACTCATGAAGAAAAGAGAGAAAAATATAGCATAGGAATTATTCAAAGCATCTATTCTTTAATTATACTAAATTCAAAGTCTCCAAATCAAAATACAATTATTGCTAAAATTAGGGTTTAAACTTCAAATTCAAAATTTGGCAAGAGCCTAGAATGCCTAAAAGAGTAAGGGTTTTAGCCTTTAAAAGGAATTGTGTTTAGCTGAATAAAATTATAAAACTGCCCCTGGGCATATTCTAGCATAGTTGCGATCACTGCATCTTGTCCATGATCGCAGCTACCTCGACCACAGTAAGGACACTGCGATCATGGAAATTTGACTTGGATTTACTGGCTGCGATCGTGGCCCACAGACCGCGATCGCGGTATCTGAAGTTTGTTTTTGCTTCAGGTTTTCTAGCTCCGTTTCTATTCTCCTTTTGACCCTTGTTGGCTTGCATACACATATTTCCTTTTCCTAACTTGTATGCCTGCAAAATTTCATAGTTAGTTCATTTTTAATCACAAAATTTTCTCACCTATACATTTAAATCGTAGTAGTGTGCACGAATGTTGAGCGCAAATGAGTGGTAAATTCACCACTGATCAATACCCCCAACTTAAAGCTTTGCTTGTACTCAAGCAACACTACCTCTTACTATGAGATAATGCACATCTATGTCTAAATTATATGACCCAATGATCACAATGAACTCAACTTGATTACTACCACAAATAGCTCCTCAAACATGGGCAAAACTAATTTCACGACATCCCTCAACAAAAAAAGTAATTTTTAGGGATGTAAAAGGCTTCAAAGAGCAACCATATGACAATCACTAATACTCTAGAAGTGACTCACCTTTGACCTCAACTTACATTATAGTACTTTTGACCCATTTTTTGGGAGATGACAAAATCACCCACCTCAACTTGTTTACATGCCTCCTCACAAGAGGGAAAATTTGACACACCAAGTAATCAAATATGAAACAAGGGGTTTAAGTTCAAAGATCTTTCTATCAAAGGTATTCTTGATGCTAACAAGTACCATGCTATAGGCTTGACCCTATTTTCAATCGCCACTATAATGAATACACTTGGTTTGAGATCTCGAAGGGCTTTTTGATCTTTTAATGTAGGTTTGAGGTAGGATAAGATATCATTTAGGAACAACATATTTATACCCTCATTGAACATATACATCACACTATTCCATCCGAATTTTGATCCTGGGCCACTTCTTTTGTTTTCACTCTTTATATATGTGCCTACTTTTATTTCTTTGGTTCACCTATTTTCTTTTCAATTCTTTTTCTTTCACACTTTATGCTTTTCTTTCCTTTGTTGGATCCTTTATTTTTCTTATTCATTTGTTCTAAAAGCTTAAGCTCTTAGGCACTCACTTACAACTTCATGGCCCAAAGTTACCTCTTCCAATCATCACCACCCCCAACTTAGGTTTTTATCCTTAAGTTGCATTTTTAAGTTCAAGAAGGATTGCGTTCAAAAGAAGGATAGAAATTGAATGGCTCATGGCTTACAATGTGTTTGCCAAAGAAAGGTCCAAAGGTCAAAGTGTGTGACTAGGGATAACAACTATGCAAGGGAAAACTTTTTATACTAGAGTGGGTCACAAAGATAGCCTAGGATCATCTCACCAACTAGGTTTAATCAAAATTAGCCTTAAGAGACTAATGGATAAAGTTCTAGATGGTACAAGTATAAACGAGATTTGGACATATAAGCTTACCGCACACGGCATGCAATTTTCTAAGGAGGCTTAATATCCCCTCCCATTAGAGACAAAAATGGAGTATCTACCAATTTTCACAAGCCAAAATTTTGGAGTCACAGAAAGAGAAAAAGTATTGTTACGAGGTCGCTCACATCCATGCCCTTGATTTTTTTGAAATATTTTTTATGGAAGGGAATGTTTGCTTTGCATTTTCACCATGCATAATTTGCTATTATGGCACCAAACCAAGCCTTTGTATCACATTTTGGCATTTATACAAGAAAACCATATGGCTACTCATACTTTGCCATAGGTATAAATCCGATCCCAAAATCCAAAATAACACAGGTAATCAAACTTCCCATGCATTTGTGATCTCAATGTCACGAGTACTCAAACTTCCCCTTCATCTAAGGCTCAAAACGCAATAACAAAGGTTTTTCCCTTAAGAATGTTATCACTCAGTCTATCATAAGAAAAAGCTCGTTCAATATCCCCATATGCAAAATAAAGATAAAGTAAAAATCTAAAAACAAAAATGACTAATCCATGTAAATGTGGGCACCATTCGAGTTCTTGAATACTACAACCTAAGGAAAACAAAAATAAAAATCATCTAAAAGAACATAAAAACATCCAGAAATCTCAATATTATAGGTCCAAATCTGTAATGCCTCGAGACTACACCCTAGGCATCACGTGGTACTTACAATCCCAAAGGACCACAAGCTAACCCATGACTGGTACCTGCAATAAGCACTGAATAATAATAATAAAACATATGCAGAAGTAAAACTAAAAATGCCATAAGGTACATAAAACTGAATCATTACTGAGTACATTTGTAGAATAACTGCTAATTAAAAATGTCTGAAAGCCTCTAACATCTGAAATAAATGAGTTGAAGGGACAAACCCTAACTAACTCCAACTACTTTTTGATAGTAAGTGAAAAACTAAAATACAATCAATAATAAAATAACTAAATGAGTGTCATATCCTCGATGGATGAGGAATCACTACTGTAACTGCGGCTGATAGACTGATCTGGCTAGGTACGGTCAGGAACCCGAGCGTCTGAACCTATGATATAAGATATCTTAGCGCAAAGAAAGAGTATGTATCAGTACTTTGAATGTACTGGTATGCTAGGTAAGGTTAGGCTGATATGCATGGGTTCATGTGCATGAAAATAATAACTAAATATCATGAAATAGCTGGATGAGAGGATATGCAAGACTGGGACTACTGTAAGTACTGAACATGAAATATCAAGTATATATCATCTGTCTGAATTAGTCTAAAGTTAAAGTACTAAGTTTTTGATAACTGAATAACTAATAACTATAAGTCATGATCATTAAAAACTGAACTGAGTTATGTACTGAATACTGAATACTGGATACTGATTACTGAATACTGAAACTGTAACTGTGAGATTTATCATCTAACCAACATACCCCAATTATAGACTAATTTGGTGTCCAACCTATAACCCTAGTTTGAAGGGTGTTAGCACCATGCCATGTGTTACTGATATGAGCTGGGTCAACCCTAATCTGGCAGGGAGACTCATGAGATGTATATGATTACGTCAACCTTAGTCTGGCAGGAAGGCGATTTACCCTATACTGGGTATGTAGTTCTGTAATGCAGAGACTGCTACTAAGGATTAAACCCTCTGCTGGCAGGAATGCCCCCATCCCTGGGTTCACTCGGTGCTAAATCCTACTCACAATTGAATCGACACTGAACTAATAACTAGATTATACTAGGCTTGACTGAATTAACACTTGACTATATTAAATTACTGAGTGATCTCGCTCATGGTATAACTAAATTTATCATGTAGACTCTGGAAGACTAGACAATAATTAAATTTTGGGTATTCGATACCCCCAGGACTCGATTGCATAGATAATGGAACCATATCTCAATCTTAAAAGCATCATACATAAGTTATCATGCACAATTCTTCACATAGACACTTGTCAAACACTTAGGATATAAAATTCTTGTACATGAGAATGAGCAATTTATGATTATCATAACTGCCATATTCAACACCATATATCAAGGATTTAACATGAGGGTTACATAAATCAACATACATTCTAGTTAATTCACATGAAACTCAAAATATTCTTGACTTGAAATCGCACAAAACAACACATACATGAACACAATTCCATTCAAGAAGGTAAATCATAATCTAAGTTTTAAAGAAAGATTTTTCAACTCCAAGGGTCGAAGGAACCCAAGGATGAAAACCTAAACATACCTTGATTGTTGAATTCATGAGAATTGTTGGTGAATTCTTGGGGGTGGGGGGGTGGGGGTTGGTCTTGTCTTGATGAACTAGGGCTTTGCTATTGAGAAAATTTGTGAGATATTGAGTGAATTTTCCTTTTGGGAGACTAAATTTCGTGTTAAGGCTAAATTATGTGAGGGGAAAATGATCCAATTACTCCTACAAACCCATAACTTAATACACAAAATGCTCCTGGTGACGCGATAGGCGCCATGCTGCGTTGATGGTGTCAACGCAATTACTGATACGCCGCGTCGATGGTGATGATGCGATAGGTAACATGATGTATCCTGATCACATTGAATTGCTGTTTTTGTCATCCAAACGTGCCTCAAATAATATCCAAAAATTTTGAAACTCACCCGAGATGACCTATAGATAACCCTGGTCATGAATTAATTTAAGAATCGATAATCTAAGGTTGGGAAGATCGAAAATAAAACCATTAAAATATCAAGGACAAAAATAAGACTAAGTGTCAACACTTAGCTGATATTTTTTAAGTTTGGGACCTCTTTTGGCATGCTATATGGGGCTGAAATGGGCTAGGACTTTATGGGGTATTATAATATCTCCCCCTTGGAAACATTCGTCCTTAAATGAGACTGATTAAGTTGAGAGGCACTGAGGTACTGAGATTATACTGATATGTATAATTGAAAGATGAATTAATCTTGATGCATGACACATGACTGAACTAATTCATGAATGCATGAATGGTATAAGAGTGATATGCAGCTGACACTAAGCATGGAACAGAGTATATCTATGAAAGACTGTTACCTTAGGTTGAGTCTGAGTTTGCATAGAAGATATGAGGGTACTTGGTTCGCATGTCTGCTTCTGCTTCCTAAGTGGCTCCCTTAGCCGACTGGTTTCGTCAAAGAACTTTGACTAGGGGAAATTTTTTGTTCTTTAGTCTGCGAGTCTGATGATCAGAGATTTCGACTGTGACTTCTTCATAAGAGAGACTATTCTGAACATCTACACTCTCCATGGGGATTACAACTGCAGGGTCACTTATGCACTTCCTTAGCAAGGAGACATAAAACACTGGATGCACTGATGCTAAGTTTGTATGCAACTCAAGTTCATAGGCTACCTTTCCAAAATAACTCAGAATCCTATAAGGACCAACATATCGGGGACTAAGCTTCCCCATCTTACCAAACCTCTTCACTCCCTTCATAGGAGAGATTTTTATATACACAAAGTCGCCAATTTCAAATTCAAGATCTTTCCTTCTCATATCTGCATACGATTTTTTTCGGCTCTGGGCTATCTTAAGCCTCTCTTTGATTAATTGCACTTTCTCTAAAGCATCAAACACCAAATTACACCCCACTACCTAACCCTCACCTACTTCAAACTAACCAATAGGAGATCATCATCTCCTTCTATAAAGATCCTCAAATAGAGACATCTGAATACTAGAATGATAATGTTATTATACGCGAACTCAAAAAAAGTAAGTGGTCATCCCAACTACCCTTAAAGTCAATGACACATGCTCTCAACATATCCTCTAGAATCTGAATGGTCCTTTCTGCTTGACTATCTATCTGAGGGTGGAAGGATGTACTGAGATGGAATTGGGCACCAAGACCTTTTTGGAAGTCTTTCCAAAATAAAAGGTGAACTGCATACCTCTATCTGAAATGATGTTCAATGGGACACCGTATAACCAAACCAACACTCTGATATAGAGCCTGGCATAGTCCTCGACTGAATAGGAAGTATAAACTTACAAGAAATGGGCAGACTTGGTCTTCCTTTCTACAATAACCCAAATCAAATCATGCTGGAAACGAGTATGAGGCAAACCCATCACGAAGTACATATTCACTTTTTCCCACTTCTATGTGGGAATACTGAACTCCTTTATGGAACCAGTAGGATTTTGGTGCTCAATATTCACCTCCTGACAAGTAGAGCACTTAGCCATAAACTTTGCAATGTCTCTCTTCATCCCATTCCACAAATAGACTTCCCGCAAATAACGGTACATCTTAGTGGACCCTAGATGAATAGAGTAACACGCACCATGCACTTTATCAAGAATTTATTATCTCACGTCATCTATATATGACACACATAGCCTACCTTGGCAATGCAACACACTATCTCCCCCATGGGAGAAAATCTCTACTTTTTTTGTCTCTGATTGACTCTTTCATCTTAACTAAACTGGGATCCCTGTCTTGCTTTTCTTTCATCTCAAAACTAAAGAATATTCCGAACCATTCTACACCCAAACACTACCCTCAGCCGAATCAAATAAATAGATACCTAGTCTAGCAAGCTGATGAACTTCCTGAACTAACTTCTTCTTACCATTCTCCATGTGATCGACACTACCCATGGACATATCTGTCAATATATTGGCCTTGCCTGGATGATATAGAACACTCATGTCATAGTATTTCAACAACTCTAACCACCTTATCTGATGCAAGTTTAGGTATTTTTGCAAAAGTACATACTCCAGGATTTTGTGGTCCGTGAAAACATAACCATGTACCACATTCAAATAGTGCCTCCAGATCTTTAAGGCAAACACAACAACTGCTAGGTCAAGATCATGGATGGGATAATTCTTTTCATGGGGCTTAAACTGTCTAGAGGCATAGGCTATAACCTTACTTCTCTGCTCATAAAATACCCCAAACCAACTCTGAAAGCATCATAATACACGATAAATCTATTTGAATCGTCGGGCAAAGTCAAAACTGGAGCTGTAGTTTGTTGAGTCTTCAGCTCCTGAAAACTCTTCTCACAAGAATCTGACCACTGGAACTTGACTTTTTTCTGAGTCAATTTGGACATAGGGGAAGTAATAGATGAAAATCCTTCAACAAATCATCGGTAATAGCCCACCAAACCCAAGAAACTCCTGATATCTGATGGAGAGATGGGTCTAGTCTAGTTTCTCACTGCTTCAGTCTTTTGGGGATCAAATCTAATGCCATCATAAAAAATAATATGGCCAAGGAAAGCTATTGATCTTAGCCAAAGTTTGCACTTAATTTAGCGAACAACTGATGGGCTCTGAGAGTATATAATACTATTCTGAGATGGTCTGCATGGTCTTTCTTATTATGGGAGTAAACAAGAATATCATCAATGAAGACTATAACCAACATGTACGAGTACTCCTTGAACACTTGGTCCATAGAGTCCATAAAGGCTACTGGGGTGTTGGTGAGACCAAAGGACATGACTACAAACTCGAAGTGACCATACCGGGTTCTGAAAGCTATTTTTGGAATGTCACATTCCCTTACCATGATTTTCCAAACTATTCTCCAAATATTCCTCAATCTGTGCAGCCGCCTTTATTTTTGTACTATTTTTATTTTAAACACATCAACATGATGCATTTATGAATGCGTCGCTGCACTGGGAATATCGATGCGATGTGTCAACTTCGCGTTGGCTCACTGGAATTTACTTCTAAAATTTTGGTTAAGTGTTGAATGTCATATCCTTTGTCCATGCCTTTTGTAATGTATTTCCAATGACTTTTTGGCCTTCAAATCATCAATATATCACTGTATTCACCTCTCAAAGTCTCCTACAATATAACACACCACAAATTAGAGATTAAAACAACACAATATTCCTAATAACAAGCAAAATAAGAGCTAGGACAAAGAAAATTTACAATGATCTTCTACTTATTATTTTGACTCTTGACTTAATCAAATTGAACTTTGCAAATTAAAAATAAGTTATTCTACTCACAATTACACCATTAAAATATTTAGAACAAATTAAACACATTAGAATCAACCAAGACCAACTAGACACACACCTAGCTCAAGCTAGTAAAACTAGTTTTTTAGGTTGAACTCTAAATTACACAATTAAGCACAAACTTGTTTGAAAAATACTTTGGACATTGTAAAAACACACTTGGACACTTAAATGCTTATTTATATCAATATGAACAAGTTAAGCACATGAATTTCTCTCAAAACAAGGCATAATAAGCTAGAATAATGACACAAAAGTGTATAAAACTGCCTCAGATCATCATCCTACACTTAAACTCTTGTTCGTCCTCAAAAAACTCTTTACTCTAAGCATAAAAAACTAAGGTGAAGCTACACTCCTACTAAATGTAAGAAACTCAAGCTAGTACTACAATGATTACACGGAATGCAAGTTTCTACACAAAGAACGTTCTTTACATAATTGATAGCTCATGAACACTATTCCAAAATATCCTAACCTCAAGAATTGACTTAATACATAGAAAAATCATGCATATAATTCAATCAAGGACATCATACAAATCACCCACATTCATCAAACATGTGCCCCTCAGAACAAGAGAGTTACCCTATAATCACTCACAATAATGCAATTTATGATGTAATGGGTACAAGAATCAAATTGCGCTCACTCTCACAAAGAATTCACAAGTTACATATAATGAACCATAGGCTTTGCCTTAGTGTAATGCACTACTAATATTCAAATGTAAAGCTTAGGATCAATTAGGTCTTTTTCGGGTTGTAATGTAGGCTAAGGGACGGGTAGGAACTATTTGGAAATAGTGACTAACCTCTCTAAGCGCTTTAATATGCTACATGAAACAATTAAAACCATTCTCCAACAATCTTATTACACCATTTCATTTACCCATATCTTTTGTTTTTGCCCCATCTTTTTTAAGCATTTTCACAAATACTTGGTGGACACATAGTTTACTACCACAAGAATTAATTTTTCTCTTTTTTCACAATCATGACAATATTTATAACAATATTTATATCAAAACAATCCACCAAACATCAATTATAAACACCAATAACTATTACCTGGGGGCATCAATTTCACCTTTTTCCTCTTTAATCTTTCAACTCCTTTCAAATTCAATTTTTTTTTATTAAGGAACTTAGGAGCTTTTTGGATCAAATTATGGTCTATCAAAGAAGGGAATTAGGCTACATATGAGGATACCAAAGGAAATAAGCTAAAGGCTCAATGGGGGTTAACTAAGATAATGCACAAAGGTAGGTAAAAGAAGGTATAAAACAAGGCTATCAAAATAAATTCCAAAATTATCTCCTAAACCCACATTCTTTATTTCGCTTCACACACATACACCGGGCAAGTTCTAGACATCACATGCAATAAGGGATTTCCAAAAAAAACACTTATACACACGTGGGATATGCTCAACTCAATAGGATCATCATAGACTCCCAACTAAACAATAGCACAAATACAAAATTAAGCCAACATGAAAATTCATAAACTTGAGCCTAGGCATTTAAAAAATAGCAATTCACATCAATTAACATGCTTTTATAGATAAACACACTTGCACCATGTTATCAAATATAGCACCGACAAGAATATCTTACTTATTCCTAACCTATAAATTTTTAAATTGAGCCAAAATTTGAGAAATTCCCCACCCCACACTTAAAAATCTACTTTGTTCCCAAAGTGAACTTTTAAAGTAAGAGATAGAAATACTCCCTGAGGCCTCTAGGCCTAGCTAGTAGCAGCTTCACATAAATGAGACCCATGGGACCCCACACTCAATTTTTGCCATACTTCAAGCTCAAGTTTATGGTACTCAGAATTCCCATCAACCTGTGACTCAACCAAAAATAAAAACTACGTGAAATAAAAATAAAAAAAAACTGAAAAGAAAACATACCTAATTAACTTGGGTTGCCTCCCAAGAAGCGCCTAATTTAGTGTAGCGGCATGACCAAACTCAACTCAGTCATATTTCTTCACTCTTTTACTCCCTTTTGGGAGCCATTTTTTCATTTCTTTCAGACCTCTTTTACCTTTTAACATACTGGGAATTGGTGGTTTTATCTTAGGTCGCTCAATCAGGTAGTCGGAAGAGGTCTTTGGTAGATTAAACATCCCATACTCATCCCTTTCAATCAAATTGATGATGAATAAATCTTTATATAAGGGACTTCTAATGGGTTTTTTGTAAACATCAAATATCACCTCTTCATCATCTACCCTCATCTTGAGCGTTCCTTCTCTAATATCAATTAAAGCCCCTTCAATTGCTAAAAATAGATGCCCCAAAATAATTGGTACCTGTTCGTATGTTATTAAATTAAGAACAAAAAAGTTAGCAGGAACAAATTTACCAACCTTTATGAGTACATCCTTAATTATTACTTTCGAATATGCTATGGAACCGTCTGCTAACTGCAAAACCATAGTGGTCGATCTAGGCTTTCCTAAGCCTAGTTTTTTAAACAAAGATAGGGGTATCAAGTTTATGCTTTTCCCTAAGTCACTCAGTGCATGGACCTCTTTGTTCCCAATTTGAATAGGGATAGCTTATCTTTCAATTTCTTGGGGATTTCTATGTCATTACCGCACTACACTCTTCAATGAGTGTTATTACCCCTACATCTTGAAATTTCACCTTTTTTGCCACCAGATCCCTCAAGTACTTTGCATACTTAGGCATACTCTGTAAAACATCAAGCAAAGGTAAGTTAATATGAAGCTCTTTGATTGTATCAATGAACTTTTTGAACAATGCATCCTCTTTTGCTTTTATGCAGTTTTGAGGAAAGAGTAGTGGTAGTGTCTTCTTCTTCTTCTCTGGTTCAACAACTTTTTAATTCAAGTACTCAGACTTTCTTAAATTTCCAGCAACTTTTTCATCTACCTTTTGAGTCACCACATCAGCATCTACCTCCTTTGTTGCCATGGGAGGTTCTCCTTAAAACTATTTACCACTCCTCATGATGATTGACATAACTTGATTTGGAGTTTCTGTGTCTGCTGGCAACCCACCTTATGGTCTTGTATTCAGTACCTGTGATAATTGCCCCACTTGCAACTCTAAACTTCTTGTGGCTGCTTGCTGATTCTGTAATTCTGCCATTTGACTATTTAGATCTGCAATCAATTGTGCTTGACCAGCTAAAATTTATTTTATCATCTCTTCCATGTTACTCGTAGACTAATTTGATTGGGCCTATGGCTGTGGAGTGTTCTATGGCTGATTAGGTGGCTGAGTTTGCCACTTCATATTATAGGCGTTATCATAATTTGGCCTTTGAGAATTGCCTTTATACATCATAGATTCCAGATTTAAAGCACACATGGTAGTCGTATGACCACTATTTCGGTATACCTCACACCAACCTATAGCTTGTTGGATAGCATTTACTGTTGCTACAGGTTCTGTTGCTTCCAACTTTATGCTACTGAATGTTGTATTGATCGAATTCTGCAATGTAGAAACCTGAGCTAATGTAGCTGTGAATTGGTCCACCTCTAATACTTCCACAATTCTTTTCATGGCACTTCTAGAATCTAAATGCCACTCTAGATTTCCTTATGCTATGTCGTTCGGTAATGTGTACAACTCATCATAAGTTATCTCTAACGCTTGACCACCTTCGGCTGAATCTAGTAAAATCTTCATATTATGATCAAGAGATCTTACAAAAGTATGAGAAAGTTCCTCATTAGACTGTTGGTGATGTGGACAATCTCAAAGAATAGCCTTGAAGTGTTCCGAAGCATTATATAGATTTTCATTAGGCTTCTTTTTGAAGCTCACTATCCCATTGCTTAGTCTCACAGTATTGCCTGATGGAAAAAATCTGATGAGGAACCTTCTGGCTAAGTCATCCCATATTGTGATTAAACTGGTCGGCTCTGCATTCAACCACTTTTTAGCTTCCCCAATAAGTGAACAGGGAAACAGTATCAGCCTCACATAATCTGGAGTCACCTCGGTTGGAGTGAATGTATCTGTAAGCTCAATGAAGGTCTACAAGTGGACTTGTGGATCCTCATGTGAAAGCCTTACAAATTGTCCACTGCTAACAAGAAGTTTTACTATATTGTAGTTCAACTCGAAATTCCTCCCAGCTATTGGTCTTTGAATTGGGGAAGTCAAGTTTGTTGGAAGTGGGACTGATGCTTCCCTAACCTTCCTACCAGCTGCTTGTTGTTCAGCCATAGGAACGGTATGCTCTTGGTCTTCTTGGAATTGAGGAATTCTTGGGAGAAGGATTGCTTCTCTCCTGTGTTGATGGTAAAGTTGCTCAGGATCGGGTCTTGGTTCAACCAAGTCATGATCCCTTACCAGCTTATTATCCTTTTAACTTGTTTTCTACAAATCACAAAAACAAGACCAAGTGCAAAAACACCAAATAAATCGAAAAGTAAAACTAAAATAAACAATTTCCAAAATACAAGTCCATGACAACGGTGCCAAAAACTTGACAGCACCCAAGTGCAAATGCAAGTGTACGTGGTCTTATCAAGTAATATAGTGGCTTCAAGGAAACCGAAGTATTGATCTCATAGGAACTTGCGTTCGCCGCCTATCTAATTCTAGTCTAACTAATTGAGAAAAAATAAACAAAAAGAGAGTTTGTAATTTTGTAAATTAAAAATAAAATATATAAAGCATAAAAATAAAAGTCTTGGGACAATCAATGGATAAAAACCAGGGTTAAAGAACTTCAAAAAATCATACTAATTTATTGAATTTTCTTCGTTAACTTGCTTATCTTGGTTGTTGATTCGCAGGGTTAATTGCATGATCATTATTTCCCAACCTCTAATATTTTACCTAATATGGATATTACAACTACATCGTTGAGCAAGGATGAAATAATCCAATTAAGTTAATTAAAGCTATCATCCTATGTATGAATTAAGTAAGGCATCTAAGTACATCCCTATCCTAGATGCTAAGTTTAATTCTTTATTTTATAAAAGAATTAAAATCCAAACTTTATTTATTCCGTGTTCTATCTCCCTATTCCCACTCCCGAGATCAAAAGGTTGATAATATATGTATTCTAAGGGTCGCGAATCCTTAAAATAATTAAAATAAGAATAAAAAAGAACCAAATATGATAAGCAAAAATTAATTGAAATTAATCCAAAATAATAGTACTCATGTTCTTGGCTTTAACCCCGGAAGGAAGATTTTTAGCTAATAATATTCAAAATCATGATCCAAATAATTGAATAGATGATATGAAAAATTAAAGACTAAAAAAATAAAAAAATAAAACCTAATTAACCGTGTAGCCGTCTCCGCAATTTTTCTCCAAAACAGCGTCCAGGTAATAATGATTTTCACCAAAATTGTTCACCTCCTCATTGACGTGTCCAGCCATGTATTTGTACTCCCCAGGTGTCCAAGTTGTAATAAAATTGTCCCAATTGTGTTTTCCAATGCAATATATATATATATATATATATATATATATATATATCAACGCGATGCGTCGACTTCGTGTTGGCTCACTAAAATTTACTTCTAAAATTTTGGTTAAGTGTTGAACGTCATATCCTTTGCCCATGCTTTTTGTAATATATTTCCAATGACTTTTTGGCCTTTAAATCATCAATATATCACCGTATTCACCTCACAAAGCCTCCTACAATATCACACACCACAAATTAAAGATCAAAACAACACAATATTTTCAACAACAAATTAAAACAAGAGCTAAGACAAAGCAAATTCGCAATGATCTTCAACTTGTTAATTCGACTCTTGACTTAATCAAATTGAACTTTGCACATTTAAAATAAGTTATTCCACTTATAATTACACCATTAAAATATTTGGGACAAATCAAACACATTAGACTCAATCGAGATTAACTAGACACACAACTCAAGATAGTAAAACTAGTTTTCTAGGTTGAACTCTAAATTACTCAATTAAGCACAAACTTGTTTGAAAAATGCTCTGGACATTGTAAAAACACACTTGTACACTTAAATTTTTATTTATATCAATATGAACATGTTAAGCACACGAATTGCTCTCAAAATAAGGCAAAATAAGGTAGAATAATGACACAAAAGTGTATAAAACCATCTTAGATCAATCAGCTACCATATAAGGAGCATACCTGGCCAACTAAGTAAATTTGAGGGAATACTCTTTCACACTCATGTTTCCTTACTTCAAGTTGATGAACTCTAACACCATAGCCTCTCTCAACTTTACCGAAAAGAACCTATCTTAGAAGGCAGTAGTAAACTCTTCCCATTCTATAGGCTCAGCATCTGCGCCTTTATCTACCTTCCACTTCTTAAATCATGTATAAGCTACATCTTGCAGCTGATAGGCAGCTAACTCAACACTCTCACTAGCAGTTACCCCATAATGTTTGTTACCTTTTGCACCATATCAAGGAATTCATGTGAGTCTTCTTCAGACTTAGACCCTGAAAAATGAAGGAGGGTTCATTCGGGTGAAGTCCCAAATTCTAGCTACAGAAGTATTGGCCACTGGGTTGTCCTGAATACCAGTTGGTCAAACAATATGAGCTGCCACAGAATGGGCTAGAGTGGTGAAAGTTTCTCTGAATTTTATGTGAGAAACATGCTCGTTCAGGGGATCTTCCTGAATGGGCGGAGGTGCTGGCCGGTCTCTAGTTCTTCTTTCGTTATTCTTTCTGGAGGCATATGCTATAAACAGAAGGGAAAGTTGGTTAGATAGAGAGTTTAACTTGAGTTCATGCTCACTCGTACAATATGAACAATGAAAGAAGGGAATTTTTTCTTAAAACATCTCGTAGCCTCTCATCTATAAGTGTGGCGCACTACACACTCATGCACAAAACTTTACTTGACGTGGATTTCAGACTCCCTAGGACACTTTAGAACCTTAGGCTCTAATACCAAGTTTGTAACACCCCGATACTACACCCTGGGCATCTCATGGTGCTTATAATCTCAAAGGTCCACTAGCTAACCCATGACTGGTACCTGCTATGAGCGCTGAATAATAATCATCAAAACATATATAGAAGTAAAACTGAAAATGCCGTAAGCTTCATAAAACTGAATCAATACTGAGTACATCTATAGAATAACTGCTAACTGAAAGTGTCTGAAAGCCTCTAACATCTTAAATAAATGAATTAAAGGGACAAGCCCCAACTAACTCCAACTACTGTCTGATAGTAACTGAAAAGCTGAAATACTATAAATAATAAAATAACTAAATAAGTGTCACATCCTAAATGGATGAGGACTCACTACTGTAGTTGCGGCTAATAGACTGATTGGGCTAGGTACGGTCAGGAATCGAGCATCCAAACCTACGATATGAGACATCATAGCGCAAAAAAAAAGTATGCATTAGTACTATAAATGTACTGGTATGCTATTTGAGGTTAGGCTGATATGCATGGGTTCATGTGCATAAGAATAATAATTAAATATCATGAAATAACTGGATTAGAGGATATGCAATACTGGGGCTACTATAAGTATTGAACATGCAATACCAAGCATATATCATCTGTCTGAAGTAGTCTGAAGCTAAAGTGCTGAGTTTTTGATAACTAAATAAATAATAACTGTAAGTCATGATCGTGTAGAACTAAACTGAGTTATGTACTCAATACTGAATACTAAATGCTGGATACTGATAACTAAATAGTGAATACTAAAACTGTAACTATGGAAATTATCATCTAACCGACATACCCCGATAATAGACTAATTTGGGGTCTAACCTATAAACGCAGTTGGAAGGGTGTTAGCATCGTGCCATGGGTTACTAACATGAGCTGGGTCAACCCTAATCTGGAAGAAAGATTCATCAGATATATATGATTATGTCAACCTTAGTCTGGTAAGAAGATGATTTACCCTACACTTGCTACGTAGTTCTGTAACGTAGGGAATCCTACTAAGGGTCAAACCCTTTGATGGCAGGAATGCCCCCATCCCTAGGTTCGCTCGGTGCTGAATCCTACTGAATCGATACTAAACTAATCACTAGACTGTACTAGGCTTGACTGAAATGTCACTTTCCTACATTAACTGACTGAGAGATCTTCCTCATTGTATAATTAAATTAGTCTTGTAGACTCTGGAAAACTAGACCACAACTAAATTTTGGGTATTCAATACCCCCAGGAGTAGATTGCATAGATAACGGAACCATATCTCAACCTTAAAATTAGCACACATAAGTTATCGTGCACAATTACTTCATATTGACATTTTGTCAAACACTTAGGATACTTATTTCTTATACATGAGAATGAGCAATATATGATTATCATAGCTACCACATTCAACACCAAATTTCAAGGATTTAACATGAGGGTTACATAAATCAACATACATTCTAGTTAACTCCCATGAAACTCAAAATATTCTTGACTTGAAATCCCACACAACAACACTTACATGAACAGGATTCTATTCAAGAGGGTAAATCATAATCTATGTTTTAAAGAAAGATTTTTGAACTCCATGGGTGGAAGGAACCCAAGGATGAATACCTAAACATACCTTGATTATTGAATTCGTGAGAATTATTTGTGAACTAGGACTTTGCTATTGAGAGAATTTGTGAGATAATGAGTGAATTTGCATTTTGGGAGGCTAAATTTCATGTTAAGGCTGAATTATGTAAGGGGAAAATAACCCAATTACCCACATAAACCCGTAACTTAATATAGAAAATTTGCCCAGTGATATGATATACAACGCGCCATATTGATAGTGTCGATGCAATTACTGAACCGCTAAATCAATTGTGACGATGCGATAGCCAACGCGATACGTCCTGATCGCATTGACTTGCTATTTTGGTTATCCAAACGTGCCTTAAATAATGTCTGAAAATTTTGAAACTCTCCCGAGATGACCTATAGATAATGCTAATCATGAATCAATTTAAAAATCAGTAATATATGTCCGGGAAGATCGAAAATAAAACCATTGAAATATTGAGGCCAAAAATAAGACCAAGTGTCAACACTTAGCTCAAATTATCTAAGTCTGGGACCTCTTTTGGTATTTTATATAGGGATGAAATGGATTAGGACTTCACGGGGTCTTACAAAATCAAATGAATGTGGAGATAGGCACGCCTAACTAAAAAGCTAACAGTGTCCTCACTGCATAAACAAAGAAGAATAAAGAGAGATAAGGGTGCTATCTAAAACTGCATCAAGAGTTGCCATCACTCTCATTCTCTGCATCATCATCAGCATCCTTAGGACTGGAGCACTTGGTTAGGCCTCATTGTCTCTCCCCACTCGGGAGAAAGGAAGTCTATCAAAGGGTTTTAGGACCTTTTACAAGTCCTTCACCCCCTTCCATATCTTTCTAAAGAATTTATCTCTCTTTTTCTCTAGTTTACCATTTTCTCATGTGAAACTCGAAGATCCCAAGATGACGCTGCCAAGGACGAGTAGGCTCTCTCAATACTAGCAATGGTAGCTCTCTGCTTCTTTTGGTCCTTTTGATACTTCTTATAATTAGATCGGGACACATATGAGTAGCGGATGGTAGAGAGATCTCTGATCCCCTGGGGAAAACTCGACACAAACTCCCTAATAATCGCAATATCAATACCAATATCCTCAAAAGTTTAGGTCGTATACAGCCTATAAGACTAAGTATCCTCACGTGTTGACTTTTCTAAGTTGTTATTCCTCTTCATGTTTTTGCCTGGCACAACCTCACCTTAAATTTTAAAAGGATAGAGGGGGACCAAGGTGCACCCAAGTATCTCTAGGGTACTCCTCAACCTCGGATCTCATGCAAAGCTTAGTAATTAAAGAGGGAAAGAAAAATTTTTTCCCACCTAGTTCTTGAAGAATTTTGTGTCAGAAACCACGAGCTGACCAGCTTTCAAAAGAATGTCGTCTAGAATGTAAGCAACCATTCGAGCCCATAAATCTTGAATTGCTGTCATGTGGGTGCAAGGGGAGATTCGGCTAGATATGATGTTCAACCAAATCCGAGCCTTAGTAGTGAAGTCATTCAGGGATATGTTCAATTGGTCACCACAAAGAGACTTCCTTTGGGGACATAGTGTTTCTTCCAACCAGCTTCCTGACTCATACCTTTTCTCTTCGAACTCACCCATGTTTGCATTTGGGAGCCCATAGATATCATTGATTTACTTCATCCCAAATTCATCTCCTTCCCTCGGATCTTGATAATCTTGTTGAATGGGTCTAAGAAAAGTACTACGCTAATGTTAGCATAGAAATCACGAGCCTATTACTCATTCACCTTAAAAGGATTTGGGGCGAAGCACTGCCACCCCGTGGCCACAAGCCTGTCATGAAATGCCGAAAGCTTTTCTAGTACTTTCTCCAAACATATTACTCTATCCGGGAGAAACTTTGTCCTCGAAAGATCACCATAGTAAATAGCGTGGCATTGGAGTGACATAAATTGCACTTGGTGGTATTTTTCCATAATATGATCCTAAAAAGATTAGAACAGCGCAACCACATTAAACATTGACATTTACATGCACAAACTAAGCCATTTTGTTAAGTAAAGATCATGGGATAGTTACTTAGTGGTGTTCGGATAAAAAGCTGCAGTTGCGGGCCATAGAGTCGCGACTGCGGTCCCGATGATTGTGATCGCGGTACCTGAGATTGATTTTATGCCAAAATTTCCAATGTCTAAAAATTCAAATTTTATCCAAAACATGTTCTACTACAAGAATTTTCACTGGAATCATTGAACAAGTTTACTAGGTACTCGATTGTGCCCTTAGAATGTAAAAAGCACTAGTGAAAACTCATTTGGGCATTTGATCGAGCACTTGGTGTGCACCCTTTATTTTTCTCAATTTCATATACTCTTTGGGTACTCAAGATTTCCCCACATGTGTGCACAATATTTCTAGCAGTTAATCACCACTCAAGTATAATTGACCAAGTATTTAAGCATGAAAATACTAATTTTAGGCCTTCCTTATAACATGCATTCTATGGTTTATTTTTATCAACTAAGCATATATTTGAGCCACTTATCGAATGAGTGATGCAAGATGGATGCAAGGGTGTTGTTAGAATGCTCCAAATTTGACCAGAAATGGGTCCAATTAGTGAGAAAAGTTAAGAAGGGAGTGTGGGGGAAATTAGTGATTCAGATGGTCATATGACTACTTTGACTGCGATTGCGATCATAGGTCCACGATCGCGGTCACGCGGGTGACCATGCGAACAAGGTCCCATGATCACATTAACTGGGGGCATTTTTACACCCTTGATTTCCCCTAGTTTGCTTATTTCTCATTTTGACATATTTTCCCCTGTTCAGATCACTAAGTAGGGATTTCACACGTTCCCCTTCTCAAACTCAATCAACACACTCCATAGTTCCATAAAAGTATGGAATAATCAATTAACAAAATTCAAATCTACACTACAAAATTAAAAACAAAGGGTACGCACCATTTTTATGGCATTTGTGGCAGGACGTCTTCCTTCTTTCTCATATTGGGTCCTTAAGGGACCCTTCACTCACTTCGTCTACTTTAACATCTATCATCGATACAACTTGAAACTTCATGGGTTCTTTTTATTTTTTTGCATATACCGAAGGACACTTCACCATCATGAACTCTAAACATCATTTCCCTAATCTCTAAATCAACAATAGCTTTTCCGGTGGCAAGAAAAGGTCGAAGAAGAATGATAGGCATCTCTTGGTCTATTTCACAATCTAGCACCACAAAATCTGTCGGGAGGATGAATGTATCCACTTCACCCACATATCGAACACAACACCAATCGATTTTTGGATAGACTAGTCCTCCATCAAAAGACTCATTGACATTGGAGTAGGGGTGCCTAAGCTAAGACTTTTAAATATTGCCAAGGGCATGAGATTTATATCCGCACCAAGGTTAAATAAAGCCTTTTCAAACTTATTTTCCTTGATGGTGCATAAATTGTAAAATATCTTGTATCTTTCTTCTTTTCACTATCCCACTCTCCATGATAAAGCTATATCCATGAGTGACTTCGATAATATTACTCTTAACAAGCCTCTTCTTGGACCTCAATTTTTTGATAATCTTAGCATACCCCGGGATATCTTGGATAGCTTCAAGCAATGAGATATTAATAGAGAGGTTAAATAATCACTTCTCACTTAATCATTTTCAACTACCTTTAGATCACACTCTTTACTATCAACTTCTTCATTCAACACCGACTCTTTGTCTTTCCCTTCATCAGGATAAGGCGTCTCTTCCTTTGAATCATTCACAAGCTTTTTCTTCACATTTCCTTGTTCCATATTGGGCTCTTTTTTGACATCTACCACAAGATCACCGAGGGTTTTGCCACTACTAGTGATAATAGAAAATTCTTGGGCCTTATTTTTTGGGTTCAAAATGGTGTCACTAAGCAGGCCTTCATTTGGCTTAACATAGACTTGCATGGATATTTTCCCAATTTGAGTTTCCAATTGCTTAACCAAAGCGAAGTTAGACACAATCGTCTGATTGAATGACAAAAAATTATCCGTTATGAGAAAAACTTTCAATAGATAGTGCTCTCCTCCTATGAATTCTAAATCACAAAATTTTCAACCCTACTACAATGTTCATTTTAATTCACTCCTATTTCTACTCAGGTAAGGGAATCCAATAACTCGTACCGTCAGATTTGTGGTGTTTATACTTCACTTGTTGACAATTCAAACACCAAGATATGGGATCTACTATGTCCTTCGTCATCAAACATGCTAACAGTGTAACTTCTAGTCATAATTTATCTTAATATCCCCTCGGTATCAACCTAGTAAAATCGCTAGTTTGAGGAACATAAATATTGACCTTGGTCCTTAAAACTACCTAGTCATGCTGAATCTCCTCCTTGGTTTTTAGTTATAACACCTTTTCTTAAATCATACATAAATTTCTATCACCAAATAGTTGAGTTCGAATCTGCTCCAATTTTGATTTTTGCGTCTTCTTGAGTTTCTTATGCTAGATTAGTGTTCTCTAGCATAAATTACCCAGTCTGAGATTTGTGATTGATTAGAGTGGGTTTGAGTAATCAACCATTATTGGAATGTGCTTTGCAAAAAATAGAAATGGATCTTGAAATTAAAAAATATTAAAGTGAAATTAAAGGTTGAAAGACATGGGGTCTGTTCCCCATACATAAAAGATCCTTGATCTTGAATTTTAAGTGATTTTGAGTTAAAATGAGAGAGTTTGAAAATTGAAAGTTCACCATCTTTATGGTGTTCTCCGAATATTAAAGCTGGTTTAAGTTTTAGGAGCAATTGGTTAGGAATTAGTGCCTAAAAACCTTTGGATCTTTTTCTGTGGGGTCAAAAATAGCCCATGGTTTAAATTTCATTGCATTTGAAGCTCGTTTGGTCGAGGGTCAATTTTTAAATGTTCATATGCACTTCATGATCTTCTTATTTTGGTGAGTATTAACATCCTAAAAGGTATTGTTTGATCCAAAAAGTGAAGCTAAAAGAATGTGTACTTTCTTATGCTAAAGGAATATTCCAAAAAAATAAAAAACCAAAGAAAAGAAGTACAAAAAGGGCCTATAAAAGCTTAAAATTCGAACGGTCCAGCTGAGCTTCTAACTAAGTTTCTATTTTTATGTTCTTGTAATGAATCATTCTTGAAGTCTAGCATATATCAGATGGAGTACCTAGAAATCAATTCGTGAAAGGTTCTATTTCTTACTTATCACCTATGACTAATTTTCCCTCAAGATGGTCGTCATCCATCCATTATCCAGAGAAGTCCAAAACTATAAATAAAAATAAAAGACAATCCTTAAAATAAAAAGTATACCCAGTTCAAAGCCTCCCCCCACCCATAAAAGAATCAGAAAGAAAAATCGAGGGGTAGGCAAAGTATGCTCTATCAAAGACTAAAAAGCTAAGAACAAACAAAAATATTCTAATCTAAAAGAACAAAAGAAAAATCTTTTTTTGAAAAATCTTTTTTTATTTTTGACATTTTTAATTTTTTTCAAAAGCAACCAACTAAAATCAAACAAATCAAACCT
This sequence comes from Capsicum annuum, assembly GCF_002878395.1. Lineage (NCBI taxonomy): Eukaryota > Viridiplantae > Streptophyta > Magnoliopsida > Solanales > Solanaceae > Capsicum > Capsicum annuum. Next base: position 72,656,631 of record NC_061114.1, read on the forward strand.
ATAACATACTTTACCCTAAAAAAAATCAGAAGTTCCCATCCTATAATTAAAGTTATGCTCTATCCCCAAAGCATTGATCAGAGGAAGAATCAAGGGTCGGGAGTACTTCCTGGATCCTCTAGGGCCTTGCTAGCACCATATTTCTCTCTACAATTTCCATCAAAGGGGAAAAATACCCCATACTTATGCTTTTTCCATTCTCCTTAGCTTTGACATCGGGTACTCAGAGTTTCCCTAATCTACATAAAACAAACAAAACAAAAAAAAGGTAACATTATAAAAGAAAAACCTGGCTACCACAAGTACATCTTGGGTTGCTTCCCAAGCAGCTTAATTTTGTATCGTGGAATGACTCATATAACAAGTTAACTTAGGAATCTCTTAATTTCTTCTTCCCTGTCTAACTTAACTTTCTTCTATTTTCTTATTCTAGAAGGAGCACTATTAGTATTTTTCCTTTTTCTTTTCTTCATATCCCCCTCAGGATCATATTCAGGTATTTCTACCACATTCTCCAGTTCTCACAATATCTTGTGAACTTCTTTTTCCTTCACCTCAAGCCATTTGATGACATATATCTAAGTACAAATATTTTTAAGAATATAATCATCTTTTTCACCTCTGTGATCATGTATAAATCTCTATATATTAGAGGTATGGTGAATGCTTTGTATATTCTTATGGTAAAATCTTTATCATTCACTTGCATTTTACGATTTCCCTCTCTCACATCAATGAGACTTCCATTAATGGCTATAAATACGTGCTCCAATATGTCTGGCACATTGACATATTCATCAAAATCAAGAATTATAAAATTAAAAAAATCCACAAACTTAACAACTTTAATGAGCACATCTTTAATGATTCCTTCTGGAATCACTTTCGACAGATCAACTAGTTGTAGAGCTACCATTGAAGGCTTTAGTTTTCATAATCTAAGTATTAAATACAAAAAAGGGCCTCAAATTGATACTTTCTCTAAGTTTAACGACATATGAACAACCTCACTTTCACGAATTTGTATGGGGATGGTGAAATTCTTGAGGTACTTGAGCTTGTTTGGGAGCTTTCTCATTACCCTTGAACTGCACTCTTTAGTAAGTTCCAAAGTTTCACAATCTTCTACATATATTTTGCTTCCCACCAGATCTCTCAGGTATTATACTTATTTTGGCAACCTCTTAAAAGCATCAATTAGAGGAAGTTTTACGTAATTCTTTGAAGATATCAAAGAGCTTCTTAAAGATTGTATCCTCTTTGATTTTTTAGAGATATTGAGGGAACGATGGTGGAGTTCTCTTGGATTTCTTCTCTAATTAGTTGAACATTATTTGTAGCTATCTTTTCTAGAACTACTTAAGCAATAGGCTTGGTCTAGGAAAATCTGCAGGTGCCTCATGGATTTTCTATTTATAAGGTGCTTCATCTAAGTCTTGCATACTCCTTAATGTGATTTACATTACCTTATTGGGATCAAAATTGGTATTGCTTATCAAAACCCCTTGAGACTTTGTGTTTTGAGCTTCGTCTCACTAGCCCATTAGCTTTTATAAGTTCTTTGTGGCAAGTTTCTGATTTTTTATGTCAGAAACCATTTTTTCTTACCCAGCCATAATCTTCTTCAACATATCTTCAATATTGCTTGGCTGAACATTAAATTAGTTTACCTGAGACTATTGTTAATAATTTTGATTCTGCACTTAGTTCCTGTACAAATTTTGATTAGAGTTATTCCCTTGATTACCTCCCCAAGAAAAGTTAGAATGATTTTTCCAGTTAGGATTATAGGTGTTACCAAAATTCTAATTTCCTTATATTTGCATTACCCATAAAATTTACTAACTCTGGATTTTATCTACACAATTCTGTTGGATGATCACTAGCTCCAAAAATATTTTCTCATGTTGGAATCGATTGTAATATATTCATTTTTTCTTTTGGTTGAGCAAAGCACAATTTATTGAACTTTGTATTTATTTGATTTTAAAAAGTAGCTTATTTGTGTTGCCAATATAGTGATACTATCAATATCTAACACTGACGAATCCTTCTTTACCATACCCCTAGAATTGTCTCCATTCCACCCTGGATTACCTCGTGTAATATGATTAAGAAGAGTGTATACTCATCATAAGTCTTTTTTAGAGCTTGACCACTAATTGTTGAATCTAATAATATTTTAGTGGGTGGTTCATGACTCTCTGCAAAGGTATTAAGATAGAACTTGATTTTTCTACGGATGATGTGGACTATCCTTGAGGAGTGAGTTCAATCTTTCCCAAGCCTAATACAATTTTTCACTATCCTCCTATCCAAATCTCATGATCTCGCTTCTAAACTTTACTATCTTATCAAATGGAAAGGAATGTATCAAGAACTTCCTTACAATGTCATTCGACGTAGTTATAGAATTAGGCGCTTCTACTTTCAACCACTTCTTTTCTTTCCCCAATAAAGAAAATAGAAAAAGAGTGAGTTGTACATAGTCTTTAGAGACTTATTTGGGAATTTACATATCACTGATCTCTAAAAATTTCTAAATATGTTGTTGTAGATCTTCATATGTGAGACTTGAGAACTGTCTGCTGGTGTGTAAAAGTTGCATCATGTTTTGTTTGTCACAACCTAGAAACCAAGGTCATTATGACACCTACCTCGACTCAACCCTGGAAGGTAAGTTGTAATACCCTATATTTCCATAGCTTAAATTAACTATCAGTACATGAGTAATCCTATATAAATTTTTTAAAGTACTCAGATTTTTTTGGTTTAGAGCTTACCATTGCGTAGGAATTCAGTCAGCTTTCCAACGATATAAAGTTCATCCAAATTCGATACCCGAGTGAAAAGTTAGAGCCATTTTTGTAAAGTAGTGTGCCATCGGCACATCATCGTGTCGCAGAGACCAGCCAAATGAAAGTCGTCAGTTTTCGGTGAAGATCCACGATAATGGCACATCGAGCCAATGCTCCAATTCATAATTGTTTTTTTCCAGTATGACAATGCGATCTCACCGCATCGCGCTACTAGCCATTTTCCTAGTTGTCAAATTCTAGTGAGGCTCTATGATGGTTCCACATCATGCCAAGTATCCATTTCACGTTAGTCTATTTATACACAGTGTCAGCCATATTCTAGTGGCTCACCGCGATGCTACCGCATTGCGGTGAGGCCCAAAGTTAGGCATCCAGTGATGAATTTTTAAATCTTTCCAAGGGGTAATTGGGTATTTTTCCATGACCCAAGTCAGTCTTAAACACGTGATAAACCCTTAATTAACCTAGTTATAGCATTATTTCATCACTTTCTCTCAAGATTAAAAAATTCTCTCTCAAAGGGCAAAACTCTTGCTTCAAGAAATCAAGAACAAACTTAAGAATTCCTCCCAGTTCACCCATGAAATCCAAGAACCCCTTTTTAAACTTACAAGATCTTAAATTTATGAATTCCATGCTTGAAATTGATTATATTTGTATTGAGGATAGTAATTGGGTTTCAATTCATGATTAATTATAAGTTTCCATGAAATTAAAATAGTTTATATGGTGAATTATGTTAATTGTATGCTAAACCCTTGAAATTACAATTCAGTATTGTATTCATGATGTTCATGTGTTGACCGTTATCATGTAAAATAATCCATACTCCACAACTGTTTGCTAAAAGGCCTATGTTTAGTAAATAGTGGAATCATGACATGTCATTATGTATTCCCAATCATGTACTAGCTTTTGCCCTACAAGTGTTTGATAAAATATCTCTATGAATGAATTAAGAACAAGTGGACATTGTTATGCTTTTCAAGATCATTCTATGCTTTTTTTCATGCTATCGAGTCCTGGGAGTATCTAATACCTTACAATCTAGTTGTTTACCTAGAGCTACAAAAGTTATAGAATAGTCTTAGTCATGTCCCAAAACAGTAAGTACATATGCAATTACAAAACTTAGTGAAACTTAGTATCAGTCTAGTTCAGTTCAGTATAGTTATTAGGGTCATTCAGATGGGAGTAGGATTTAACACCGAGTGTACCCAAGGATGGGGGATCACCTGCCAGTAGAGGGTGTGATCCTTAGAAGCAGTCCTCAAGTTCCTAAACTACGTAGCTAGCGTAGGTTGAGACCTTAACTTGCCAGCTGAGGATTGATGAGGTATTTTACCTACCAGTTGAGGGTACTACCATTCTCATTCAAGGAACCTACCAGATGAGGGTGATTATTATGCTTTTCTTTACCCGTGGCACGGTACTAACACCCTTTCAGTTGGGGTTACATGTTGTACCCTAAATCTATTAAGAAAAAGGTCATATCGGTTAGATGACTACATCCTATGATCTTAGTTTCTGTCTCAGTATAGAACTTAGTTCAGTTCTACAGCATTAGGACTGTCAGATACAGTCACTTAATATCAGTCACTTAGTTATCAGTTACTATAGTTATCAGTTACTCAGTATCATAAATCAGTACTCAACTTCAGTGAAAGCTCAGATACAATATTCACGTATATGTACAGTATTGCATACTCAGTATATTACAATATTTTTAGTTATCTATGTACTCTTACTTAGTTATTCCTTATAATTTAGTCAGTTATTGTTCATACATATGAACCCTTGCATTCATCCTTACCTCATCTAGAATACCAGTATATTCCACGTACTGACATATATTTTCTCTTTGCGCTATGATGTCTCATATCATAGGTTCAGTCACTTAGGTTCCTGACCACACTTAGACAGATTCAGTCAGCATTATCAAATTCAGTAGTGAGTCCTCATCTATTAAGGATATTATTTTATTTCATTATTATAGTAGATTCAGTATTTTAGTAGTTGGAGTTAGTTGGGGGCTTGCTCCACCAACTCTACATTTAGACAATTCAGATAGAGGCTTTTCAGAGTAGACTAATTCAGTTACTGTTTTAGATTTCAGATGTTTTATCAGATATTATTATAGTTGTTATTCTTTATCAGTATTCAGATTGTGAGCCTTATGGAATTTCAACCTATTTTCTACATTATTTTAGTATTATCATTTAGTGCTCATAGCAGATATCAGTCATGGGCTAGCATATGGTCCTTCGAGATCGTAAGCACAGTGTAGCATCTGGGGTACAGACTTGGGGTGTTACAAACTTGATATAAAAGCCTAAGGTTCAACAAATTCCTAGGAGTCTGAAAGACGTATCTAGTAGAGTCTTGTACATTTGTGTATAGCACACCATACTTATGGACAAGAGGCTATGAAACATTTTTAAGAAAAGTTTCCCTTCTTTCAGTATTTATGTCATGTGAGTGAGCATGAGCTAAAGTTAAAATCTTAGTCTAATCCTTTTCTTACCTCTATTTAAAGAACATAACTCCGTAAAAGAACAACGGAAGAAGAACAGGAACCCAGCCAGCACCTCAGCCCATTCAGATAGATCCAATTGGATGAGCATGTCTCACATGCAGAATTCAGAGCTGTCTTCACTACTCTAGCCCATTCCGTAGCAGCTCAGAAAAAACGTCCAGCTATTATTCAGGCCAATCCAGTGACCAATACTGCTATATCTAGGATTCGGGACTTCACCCGAATAAATCCTCCCCTATTCTTAGGATTTAAGCCCGAAGAGGATCCACACGAGTTCCTCGATCAGGTTCAAAAAGTCATAGATACCATGGGAGTCACATTCCAGTAAGAGTGTTGAGTTAGATGCCTATCTGTTACAAGATATAACTCATACGTGGTTTAAGCAATGAAAAGCATGGGCGGAGCTACCTTTGGCGAAGGGTGGTCAGATGCACACCCTTCACTGGAAAATTATATAGTGAATAGAGGTTAAATGTTAACCATAATGAGTGTATATTCAATTTTGCACACTCTTAAATTAGTTGAGAATAAAATTTTCACCCCTTTCACCATTTTCACACCATTAGTAGAGCCCATAGAATAGGAGGAGTTTGCTACTGGTTTACTAGATAGATTCTTTTTCTTATACCTAAGAGAATCCAAGGTGTTAGAGTTCATCAATCTCAGGCAAGGAAACATGAGTGTGAAAGAGTATTACCTCAATTTTACTTAGTTAGCCAGGTATGCTCCCCATGTAGTAGCAGACAATAGGTCCAGAATGAGTAAGTTCATGTTTGGGATGTCAGATAGTGTGGTTAAGGAGTGCAGAACAATGATGTTGATTAAGGAGATTGACATATTTAGGCTCATAGTCTATGCTCAGCAGATAGAAGAGGCTAAGAATAAGGAGAGAAAGGGAGAACAAGAGAGCTAGAACAGGTAGCTTCAATTTCACTTAGCCTATGTCAGGAGGCAGTAACCATTCTCAGTTTTATCCGAAGACTTCAATTCCAACTTCGTCCTTATCCAATGCTCTAGTACCTAAGTTTAGAAATGGTAACAAAGATAGGGCACCGGGCTCTAAATCTCAGGATAGTGTCAGCAGTACTCGAACAAATCCCCTTTGTCAGAAATACGATAGAAATCATCAGGGTGTCTACAGGGCTGGCAGTGATGTTTATTTTGGGTGTGGAAAGCAAGGCCATATAATCAGAGATTTTCCTCATTCAGTCTCTCAGGTCAGTACAATTATCCTTCAGCTCAGTCCGATCGCCAAAATCAGTAGTGTGCCATTTCAAGTACCACCAGTGGGTAACACCCAAATAGTCTCTATGCACTTGAGTCCAAATAAGATCGGGAAAGTTCTCCTGATTTAGTCACTGGTATGTTACAGATCTTTCATTTACATGTATATGACTTATTAGATCCAGGATCTTCTTTGTCTTTTGTAACTTCTTATATAGCAGTCAATTTCACAGTCAAACCAGAAATCTTAACAGAATCTTTCTTAGTCTTTACCTTAGTGTGTCATTCTATCATAGCCCGATGGGTATACAGAAACTGTTCAGTTATAATATCTTAGAAAGTCACTTCAGTGGACTTAGTAGGGTTAGAGATGACAAATTTTGACATCATTCTTGGCATGGACTAGATCCATTCATGCTATGCCTCAATTGATTGTAGAAGAAAAATTAACCATTTTTATTTTCCAAATGAACCAGTCCTTGAATGGAGGGGTAGTACCACAGTGCTTAAAGGTCAGTTGATTTCATACCTTAGAGCGAGGAAAATGATATCCAAGGGATGTGCCTATCATCTTGTACGAGTCAAAGATTCTAATTCATAGACTCCTAGTCTTGAGTCAGTTCCAGTAGTTAATGAATTCTTAGATATGTTTCCCAAAAGATCTTCCTAGAGTTTCTCCCAAAAGGGAAATTGACTTCTGAATAGACCTTCTTCTAGATACTCAGCCTATTTCTATCCCGCCATACCGAATGGCTCTAGACAAACTCAAAGAGCTGAAAGAGCAGTTGAAGGACCTTTTAGATAAGGGGTTCATTAGACCCAATATTTTCCTGTGGGGTACACAAGTCTTATTCATGCATAAGAAATATGGTTCTCTCAAAATATGGATAGAATACCATCAGTTGAACAAAGTCACAGTCAAGAATAAATACCTATTTCCTAGAATTGGTGACTTGTTTAACCAACTTAAGGGCACCAGTTACTTTTCTAAGATAGACCTCAGATTAGGCTATCATCAGCTTAGAGTCAGAGAATGTGTCATTCCAAAAATAGCTTTCCAAACTCAGTATGGTTACTTCAAAATTCTAGTTATGTCCTTTGGTCTCACTAACGCCCCAACAGTTTTCATGGACTTAACGAACCACGTGATCAAGAAGTACTTGGACATGTTTGTTGTAGTCTTCATCGATGACATTCTTATTTATTCCTGAAGCGAGAATGATCACGCAGATCACCTCAAAATAATACTTCAGACTCTCAAAACTTATCAGTTGTTTGCTAAATTTAGTATGTACAAATTTTGCCTAAGGTCAGTAGCGTTCCTTGTTCATATTATTTTTGGTGATAGAATTAGATTTGATTCTCAAAAAACTAAGGTGGTGAGAAACTGGCCTAGACCCATTTCTCCATCAGATATCAGGAGCTTCTTCGGTTTAGCTGGCTATTATCGTTAGTTTGTTGAAGGGTTCTCGCCTATCGTATCCTGTATGTCAATATTGACTCGTAATAAAGTCAAGTTTAAGTGGTCAGATTCTTACGAGAAGAGTTTTCAAGAATTGAAAACTCGACTCACTACAACCCTAGTTCTAACATTACTAGATGGTTCAAATGGGTTTGTTCTGTACAGTGATGCATCTAGAGTAGTTTTGGGTTGTGTCCTCAAGTAGAGAGGTAAGGTCATATCCTATACCTCTAAACAACTTAAGCCCCATAAGAATAATTACCCTAATCATGATCTTGAGTTAGCAGCTATAGTGTTTTCCTTAAAGATCTGGAGGCATTATTTGTATGGGGTGCATGTTGATGTGTTCACAGATCACAAAATCTTGCAGTATGTGTTCTCTCAGAAAAATTTGAATTTACGTCAGAGAAGATGGTTAGAGTTATTGAAAAATTATGACATGAGTATTTTGTTTCATCTGGCATGGCCAATATAGTGGCAGATACTCTCATTAGGCTGTCTATGTGTAGTGTTGCTCATGTTGAGAGTGGTAAGAAGAATTTATCTCAAGAAGTTCATCATCTTTCCAGAATAGGTGTCCACTTAGTCGATTAAGTAGAGGGCAGTGTGAGGGTGCAGAATAGTTTAGAATCATATCTAGTTTCCAAAGTGAAGGAAAAATAGGATAGAGATCTCAACCTTGTTAAATTGAAAGAGTCAGTCAGAGATCAGAAAGTAGAGGTTTTCTCCCAAAGGGGAGATGGTGTGTTTCATTGCTAGGGTCGGCTATACATGCCAGGTGTAGATGAATTGATGAAATAAATTCTTACAGAAGAGCATGGTGCACATTACTCGAAGATAGGAAATAAGATGTACCACAATTTGTGGGAGATCTATTGGTGGAGTGGGATGAAGAGAGATATTGTAGAGTTTATAGGCAAGTGATCTACATATCAGAAGGTTAATATTGAGCAACAGAAGCCTAGTAGGTCCATGTAGGAGTTCCGTATTCCCACATGGAAATAGGAAGAAGTGAACATGGACTTTGTGATGGGTTTCTCTTGTACTCGGCATCAACATGATTCGATTTGGGTTATCATAGATGCATAACCAAATCTGCTCATTTCTTGCTAGTCCATACTTCTTATTCAATGAAGGACTATGACAAACTCTATATCAGAGAGTTGGTCAGGTTACATGGAGTCCCAGTATCCATCATCTCAGATAAAGGTACCTAGTTTACCTCTCACTTCTGGAAATCATTCCAAAAGGGTCTTGGTACCCAAGTTCACCTTAGTACAACCTTTATTCCTCAGATAGATAGTCAATAAGAAAGGACCATTCAAACTCTAGAAGATATATTAAGAGCATACATGATTGATTTTAAAGGTAGTTGGGATGACCACTTGCCTTTGATCGAATTCGTATGTACTAACAACTATCATTCTAGTATTTAAATGGCTTTGTTTCAGGCTCTTTATGGTTGGAGGTGTAGATCTCTAATTGGTTGGTTCGAGTTAGGTGAGGCCGCATTAGTAGGGCTCGATCTCATATTCGTTGCCTTAGAGAAGGTTCAATTGATCAGAGAAAGGCTTAGGGCAGCCCAGAGTCAACAAAAATAGTACGCATATGTGAGAAGAAAAGATCTCAAGTTTTCAGCGATTTTATGTACCTAGAAATCCCACCCATAAAGGGGTAAAGATGTTTGGCAAGAAGGGAAACCTCAGTCCCAAATATGCCGGTCCTTACAGAATTCTCATCCATTTCGGAAAGGTAGCTTACGAGCTTGAGTTGCCTTTAGATCTAGCTTCAGTACACCCAGTGTTCCATGTCTCCTTGCTAAATAAATTCATTAGTAATCCAACAGTCATAGTTCCCTTAGAGGGCATAGAAATTTAGAATGATCTCTATTTTGAAGAGGTCCTAGTCCAAATCCTTGATCGTCAGATTTGCAGACTGAGGAGGAAAAAGTTTCCTCGGTCAAAGTTTTTTGGCGGAATCAGTCCGTTGAGGAAGCTACTTGGGAATCAAAATTAGATATGCGGACCAAGAATCCATGAGTTTAGTCATGTACTCATGCATCAGATATGCATGTTTAGTATGAAAACTCAGCTTATTAGTGATTTTAGTTATACAATCATGTTTTAGTTGTGCATGTTCAGTGTGTAAACTCAGTCTATCAGTATTTCTCAGCTAAATCAATCTCACTCGAGGATGAATGTTCCCAAGGGGGAGATATTGTAATAACTCATATTTCCATAGCTTAATTTAACTCTTAGTACATGAGTAATCCTATATAAAAATTTTAAAGTACTTAGGATTTTTTTAGTTTAGAGCGTACCATTACGTAGGAAATTCAGTCAGCTTTCCAGCAATATAAAGTTCGCCCAACTTTGATACCGAGGTGAAGAGTTTGAGCTATTTTTGTAAAGCAGTGTGCCATCTGGTATATCAACACATCCCGGAGACCATCCAAATGGCAGTCGTCAGTTTCCAGTGAAGCTCCATAATAATGGCATATCATGCCCATGTTCCAGTTCACAATTGTCATTTTCTAGTATGGAAAAACAATCCCACCGCATTGCGCCACTAGCCATTTTCCTAGTTGTCAAATTCCAGTGAGGTTCTGCGATGGTGCCACATCGCGCCAAGGGTCCATTTGACATTCGTCTATTTTTACACAGTGTCGGCCATATTCCAGTGGCTCAATGCGATGCTACCGCGTCGCGGTGTGGCCCAAAATTGGGCATCCAATAATGAATTTTTAAATCTTTCCCAGGGGTAATTGGCTATTTTTCCATGACCTAAGTTAGTCTTAAACATGTGATTAACCCTAATTAACCTAGTGATAGCATTATTTTCTCATTTTCTCTCAAGATTAAAATATTCTCTCACAAAAGGAAAACTCCTAGCTTCAAGAAATCAAGAACAAACTCAAGAATTACTCCCAGAACATTCAAGAACTTTTCTTCTCAGGTATGTTAGGTGTTTATTCATGGGTTCTTCTCACCCATGAAGTCCAAGAACCCTTTTCTAAACTTACAAGATCTCAGATTTATGAATTCCGTGCTTGAAATTGATTGTATTCATGTTGAGGATAGTAATTGGGTTTCAATTCATAATTAATTATATGTTTTCATGAAATTAAACTAGTTTATGTGATAAATTATGTGAATTGTATGATAAACCCTTTAAATTGTAATTGAGTATTGTATTCATCATGTTAATGTGTTGATCATTATCATGTGAAATAATCTATACTCACCAAGTGTTTGCTAAAATGACTATGTGAAGCAAATAGTGGAATCATGACATCATTATGTAATCCCAATCATGTATAAGCTTATGCCCTACAAGTGCTTGATAAAATGTCTCTATGAATGAATTATGAACAAATGGACGTTGTTATGCTTTTCAAGATTATGCTATGCTTTATTTTCATGTTATCGAGTCCTGGGGGTATCTAATACTAGACAATGTAGCTGTTTACCTTGATCTATAGTAGTTACAGAATAGTCTCAGTTATGTCCTTAAATAGTAAGTACTCAGGCAATTACAAAACTCAGTAAAACTCAGTATCGGTCTAGTTTAGCTTAGTATAGTAATCAGTGTCATTCAGATAAAAGTAGGATTCAGTATCAAGTGAACCCAAGGATGGGGGGCTCACCTGCCAGTAGAAGGTGTGATCCTTAGAAGTATTCCTTGCATTCCAGAACTACGTAGCCAGTGTAGTTTTAGACATTGTCCTACCAGTTGATGGTTGATGAGGCGTTTACCTGCCAGTTGAGGGTACCACAGTTCTCATTCAGGGCACTTACCAGATGAGGGTGACTTTTCAGCTTGTCTTTGACCATGGCATGATACAGGTACCCTTCCTGCTAGGGTTATAGGTTGGACCTTAAATCTATTCAGAAAGGAGGCATGTTGGTTAATTGACTACCTTCTACAGTCTCAGTTTCAGTCTCACTATAGAGCTCAGTTCAGTTCTATAGAATCAGGTCTATCAGATACAGTCACTCAGTATCAGTCACTCAGTTATTAGTGACTAAAGATATCTATTACCTTTATTAGAAATCAGTACTCAGCTTCAATGAAAGCTCATATATAGTATTTACGTATATGCACAGTATTGTATAATCAGGATTTTACAGCAGTTTCAGTTTTCTAGGTACTCTTACTCAGTTATTCCGTATCATTCAGTTAGTTACTTTTCATGCATACGAACCCTTGCATTCAGCCTTACATAATCTAGCATACCAGTACATTCCACGTAATGATGCATACTTTCTCTTTATGCTATGATGTCTCATATCATAGGTTAGGACACTCAGGTTCCTGACCACACTTAGATAGATTCAATTAGTAGTATTAGATTCAGTAGTAAGTCCTCATCTATTGAGGATATTTTTTTATTTCATTATTATATTAGATTCAGTGTTTCAGTATTCAGAGTTAGTTGGGGGTTTGTCCCATCAACTCTATATTCAGACAGTTCAGACAGTTGAGACAGTTGAGACAGTTCAGACAAAGGCTTTTCAGACTAGACTAGTTCAGACAGTGTTTCAAATTTCAGATGTTTTATTAGATATTATTACAGTTGTTATTCTTTATCATTATTCAGATTTGAACTGTATGGTATTTTAGCCTATTTTCTGAATTATTAAAATATTATTATTTAGTGCTCATAATAGATATCAGCCATGGGTTAGCTTGTGGTCCCTCGAGATCGTAAGCACCATGTAGCGTCCAGGATACAAACTCAGGGTATTACATAAGAATAACTCCATAAGAATCATAAGAGATGAAAAAAAGATCAATAATAATAAAAAATGATTCATTAGGATAAAGTCGTGCCAATATGATAAAAAGAACTCAATATATAAAATAAATATAACTCCAATCTAAAAGATCTAGTGTCAAGAGTAAAGAGCACTATAAATCTGAAATAGAGTATGAATATGTAGTTAAATGTGATGTGTCATGATTTGACAAAATTTTTTATGCTTAAAATGAGGAACATATGCAATATCGTAGGTATTTTTGTTAGGTATGATGCATTTTTGTGATGATGTGCGGGAAAATATAGTTTGGAGGTAAAGTTAAGGAAAAAGAATCAAAATTTACTAAGGAAAAAGCTGGAGGTCCATGGGTATGGTTCACAACCCATGAAGTACAATCATGAATGAAGTTCTGAGGATGAAGGCGTAGTGTAATTTCCATGACTCAGCCCCACGATTCTTGGACTTGATCAATAACTCGTGGAACTAGTTTTTGAGTGAGAACCAGTAGAGGATAACAAAGCCTTGATTTTCACGGGACCTTACGACTCATTAACCTGATCTATGATTCGTGAATTAAAGTCATGAATCGATATTGACAAAGGGACTTGAAAGCCAAATTTCAACGAGAGAGATCTATGAACCATAGAATAATTCATGACTCACATCTACGAGTCGTAGGATTTTGTCGACCTGATTCTCCTACACATTTTAGTATAGGATTTTTTTTGTGTATGTAAATACTCCAATTAGTTTTTATCATTATTTTACGCATTATTACATTATTTTGAGGTTCTTGGACACATTCTTTGTCTTGGAATTATTAACATTGGTTTTTAGGATTTTTATTCAATTTGAGATTTTAGTATTTTTTTATCTTATTCTTTTACGTACACAATTATGCTTTTGTATATGAGTTCCTCTTGTGTGCTTACGATTATGAGTATCTAAAGCTCATAAATAGAATTGTAGGATCTATTATGAATTAATGAAATGGGTCAAGTGTAAAGTCATTCTAAACCAGTGTGCTTGCATGTATTGGTATTTCATTTGTTTAATTGATTTACTAACTGTTACAAACTGTAGGAACTCTCCTATATTCTAGACTTGATCGAGAGAGAGTTAGAGATTGGAAAAGGTTATAACAATAAAAATTTAAAGATATCAACCTTTTTCTTGTTAATTTGAACCACTTTATCGGGATAGTTAATTTAAAATCACAGAACAAAGGTTAGTAATAAGACGGTCTGAGTTAGAGTGGAGATGAGTGAAATTTATTTAACCAAGGTTGAGAGTCTCTTAGATGATACATATTTTGTTATATTTTGAAAGTAAGGCATCAGGATAGTCTGCTAGCACAAATAGTCTATAGAATTATGAAGTCATGGGGATCACAACCCTAATGCTTCTCTCATATTGATCACAATCCAATTAACAAATAACTATTACTATTATTATTTACTTTCACAACACCCCCTCCCCTTAATTACTTGCTTGCCACTTACATAGACAAACTCTTTGATTGAACTTTGGCCTTTTTCTCATGGGACTGACCCCAACCTTGTTAGGTTCTATATTTGATTCAGCAAGTGCTTTACATTTTTTGGGAGGTGTAATTGTGGTAACATCAAGTTTTGGCGTTGTTTCCAGAGAATATTATTACAAAGTGATAGATTGAGTTTATTGATTTTTTTAATTAAATACAGGTAGTTGGCCTATTTATTGATAACCCAAAATAAAAAATACAAAGATATGAACTTTGGCCCCAAAAGACCAAGTCCATACCTGAATATTTTAGACAAAATGAAAAGATATTTACCCCCAAATTAGGAAATCTCTAGAATCGCCCATGTTCACTAACCCTAATCAACTATTCTTTCTCTAGTGACCTTTGAAGTTTTGGTATGTGTCTTGTCAAGGTAATCTTAACATAACAAAAGAGAGGGTAAACATTAAAGATGATCTTGAGTGAACATATTTGGACACCAAAAAATCTCATGGACTTCATGAATTTGACCTAAGTGAAGACTTGTTCAGCTTGTCTCAAGTATACCATCTCTCTATGCCCAGGTAAGATAATTAGGTCTCCTTAATTAAGGACAACAAAGATTTGGCAGATTTCTCACTATTTTATTCTACTTTAGAATAAGCTCAAAAGAACTAATACCATTGATGAAGTTTTAGATCTGAATGGTATATCCTCCAACCTCTACAATTATTCTCTTCTTCTTGATGTTTGTTCAATTGATTTCATGTTGTTGTTACAATTGTCTTGGTTCTTGCATCTATCTTTGTATTGGATTAAAACTCTTATTCTGACATTTCATTATTCTTAGCTATGGAGTTTTATTTATTTCCAACATGATAATCTTTCTTGTTGATTTTGGTACCTCCTGAATAGAATTAATTAGAGATTAGTAGAACCTATAAAATTAAACATAGGGTTAGTCATGTTGGGTGTATTTGTGCTCTTTAATGCTGCTATCTAAGTTTATTTAACCTTGATTTGAGGACTTCCTGAGTGATTTATGTGTTGATGATGGGATAAATAATCATCTAAGTGTTCAAGTGTGTAATTACAATGTTTAAAGGTGTTCTCAAACAATTTTGGGTTTAAATGGATCATTTAGAGTCCAACCGAGAAAACTAGTTAAACTAACTTGAGCTAAGTGTTGTTCTAGTCTATCGCATTGGATTCTATTGTATTTTATGAGTTCCTAATGGTTTTATTGTGTATTTACTAGTGTAACAACTTTTTTTATGATGTTTAAGTATCAATTCAAAAAAAGCCAAGAGTCAAAACTAAGTTAAAGATCAAAAGGACAAAAACTAGCATTCTTAGCTCATGTTTTAAGTTTGATATTTTTGATGTTTTGTGGTTTTGAGCTCTAATTTGTGGTGTGTGATTCTATAGGATTCTTGGTGAGTTGATTATGATTATATATGAATGATATAAAACCTGTAAATCAAGTTTAAATAACACTAAAAGGCTTGGAATAGATCAGCAAGAGCACGGGACAAGATTTGACATAAAACGAACACCTGGGATGTTCCTATAGTGAGTGGAGCCTTAAAAATGTCCAAGTGGCACATGATATAATCCAAAAGATTCAAAAGGGACCCAAAATAGTGTGTCCCTGTGATGAGCCCGCGACGAGCCCCCTATCCCAGCAGAATGAGCCCGCGACGCGCCCCTTGTTTCACTGACAACAAAATTGTTCTCCTATAAATAGGACACTTGAACTTGATGCTAAATACCTTGGACGACTTTGGAGCACGGATAGGGGCTGGAAAACACTTCAATTAGGATTTTTCTTCTTTTACTTTAGCTTTCTATTCGATTTTATCATGTATTCAATTATTTAAATTACTAATATGTCCATGAGTGGCTAAAAGCCCTTTTTCAGGGTTCAGGACAAGAACATGATTATTATTGATTTGAATTAATTTAGTTTGGATTTTTTTATCATATTTGGTTGTTTGTTTACCCTTTTGTTTTAACTATTTTAAGGATTCGTGACCTTTAGAATACATATATTGCCGTCTTTGTGAACCCCAGAGAGGATATAAGAAGATAGAACATGGGGATAGATAGAGTAAGGTTCTAATTTTTTTATAAAATAAGGAATTTGAATTATTATCTAGGATAGGGATATAGCTAGAAGCCTTGCTTAGTTCATATGTAGGATGATAGCTTCATGCACTTTATTGGATTATTACATCCCCGCTTAATGATGTAGGTGTAATATCCAAGTTAGGTAGATGATTAGAGTTTTGGAGACCATGATCATGTGATAAACCCTACTAATCAATAACCAAGATAAGAATTCTAACGAATGAAGTTTAATGGAATAGTATGATTGCTCGTAAGCCTTATCCTTGGATCTCTATCCATTGATTGTCAAAAGTTATTACTTTTATACATTAGTTTAGTTTACTTTTAGATTACAATTCTAAAACTTTCTTGGTTACATTATCTAAATAGTTGAACTAGAGTTAGATAGTTGTCAACACAAGCCCCTGTGAGATAGATAATTGGCTTCTAAAGGGACACTTTACTACTTGGTGAGACCATGTACACTTGCGTATGCGCAACAAGTTTTTGCATATTCAACAAGTTTTTTCTCAAGAAAAGCAATGAAACATCTTCTTTTTCTTCACCACTTAAAAAAGTAAGTACTCCATTTTACATTCTTTTCTTGATCAGGTGCAAGAAATGATTACCTTAGTTGCTTTTTTGAAGATTTAGTTTGATTTCTGCCTTAGGGATGTGATGTTACTTCTGAATTAAAAGATTGTCTTTATTAAGTGCTTGTTCATTGATGTAAGAATGTTCTAGCCCATGAGTTATTGAGGGATTTTGCATGTTTGGGTAATTCTGTGTAAAAAAATATGGGTTGGTTATAGTGCTTGAATTAATTTATCTATTGTACTTTGATAATAAGGGATGTCTGAGTACCTTGAGGTGATGTATTTGCACAAACATGATATTCCTTTAGTGTGGGGTACCCCAACCACTTTAAATTTAATTAATGCATGTTCTACTATTATATATATGTGCCGTTGGACTGACCTCATGTGAAATCATTCACAAGTGTTGAATTGGGTATGTGAGTGTACGTTGATGAAATCTTCTTGCTATATAAATTTGAATGCATTTCAAGTTGTATTGATGAAGTAAGAAATATTGTATGCACTATGTTTTAAATAGAAAATTAGTTTAATTTGTTATGATGTTTGGGGGAAATATTTGCTTATGCTGATTGATAATTGAGGGGAAGTCTGAGTACCCATTTTTTATACCCAAGCACTTGTACTAGCAACTAAGTGTGGGGTATTTCAAACCCCAACACACATAGTGGTTTCTAGTTCAATGTACTCCATATGTTTAATATGGTTGCTATATGATTTGTTCGATAGGTACTATGTCGAGTCGACAACAGAAGGGAAAGGCCAAGGCAAGGTCTTCTGAGTTAACTCAAAAAAAAAATAGACCAAGTGGTACTACATATCAGCTTCTAACTATCCCACATAGGCACGAGAGGATGTATGGAACTAGATGGGTGTTGGAGTATGGCCAAAAATGGTATGCAAAGCATGACGATTCTAACCATATGTTTGAACAATTCCTTTATAGGGAGAATCTTTTGAAAGAATTTCCCCACATTATGCATCAGATAGAAGAATTACATATGGACTTCTTGGTTGCACAGCCTCATGAGTGCAATTTGAGCCTTGTAAGAGAGTTTTATGCTAAGTGGGACCCATGAGATAGAGACTCAAAAATCAAATTATGAGGATAGGTTGCCACTTTCAATGCTCATTCATGAATGTTTTTTTTAGGACTCCTGAATTTGATGCTGATCCCCTGAAATAGATGTATGTAGAACCACCATATGCTGACATCCGCCATTTACTGTATGGCAATCACACGATATCAAGATGGTCCCATAATAAAAAAAATGATATTCACCTTACACTGCCCTTTAGTTGTATGAACAGGGAGGCCCAAATCTGGGCCAAGACTATCTACACTTGTCTCCTACAGGCGATGTACCTAACTAATGTGACACACAAAAAGGTATACCTTATCTATGCCTTAATGCATAATGATATTGATGTGAATGCAGGTGTAGTGATTTTCTCAGGTATGAAAAAGACGTGTCTTCGTCCGGAGAGCATGTATGGCTTTGGGGGTTTACTGATAAGATTTTTGCAAGATCAAGGGGAAGACAAGGAGGACCTGGACTATAGGCTGCCTTTGATCACCAGTTATGTTGATGTATAACGTACTAAGGGGAGTCCTGTCTATAGTGTTGCATTAACTATGCCTTAGCATTAGGCTCAGAACAATGAGATCACTTCATGGATGTAGGGCTATAGATGCTTTAGTTGTGGGTTGGTAGGTACCCAGCTACCCAACAGGAGATTTGAGCTTTAGAGTTAGACTATCCTCTTGGTCAAAATGTGAGGACCATACTATGGATAGGCCCTAATTTTATAGAGACGGTTGATGATGATGTGCCTACTGACGAGGGGTGTCGGCTACGTGCTTCCAATTCAGAGTCAAAGGAGACAAATGCAGATGATGATGATTCAGACTTGGGAGCAACAACCTATCTCCCAGAATCATATGCTGATTTGTAATAAGGGATTCCATCACCACCTCATACTATGCTTCATTTGCAAGCAGTGAGACAGTGTTTTCTTTTAAGTCTGGGGTGGTGGAATTCTCAATCCTTATTCTTTTTTTCTTTGGTTTAAGTTGGTTGGACAATTTTATCTTTATTTTTTCTTTGGGGTGTTTTTATTTTTGTGTTTGGATCTTAAACTTGGTATTTCTAACTATTCAGAACACTATGTTTGTAATAGTTAGTAAGTTCAAAGTATGGATTGCTACAATTTGCCCTCAATGTGATTATTGCATATTTCTTTAGTTTAAAGTATTATTTTTTTGCCCCCAATGACAATTCTCATTTTTTCCCTTAAGGTAATTCGAAATAAATAGTCATAGCTAGTTTTCCTCCCCTATGATAGATGGATGATGACCGTCTTAAGAGGAGTGATTCTTTAGAAGCTTACAATTGTTAAGAATCGAATGATCATGACTTTTTGAGTAGTGTTTTGTGTTGGGCCATTTTTCAGTGACTTGGAATGAATTGGTTTTAAAACAAAAGCATGTCTTAAATTAAAGAGGATTTAATTGTAAATGCTTAATCTCTATAGGTGTAGCATGATTTGTTGGCATAATTTTAATTTATCAAAGAACAAGATCGTGAATCATACGGATTCGACTTGATTCCTATCATACACCAAGATTTTAAGAGATTTTATTTGTACTCTACATGTATAGGAATGTCTAGAACTTGCCCAATGTGTTTACAAAGCAAAATAAAGGGTGTTAGCTATAGTAAAATGATATAGGTAGTTCTTTGATAGCTGAAATTTCAAGTCCTTATTTACCTACCTTTGAGCATATCCCTAGTTAGCTCTGTTGAGATTATAGCCTAATTTTTTTGGTAGCCTCATATATAGCCTTATCCTTTCTTTGATAGAATGTTCTTCGAACCAAATCTCCTTAGTGCTTTAGTATAGATGATTATATGAGTAGGGAGTGTGTAATTGAAGAAGGAGAATGGTGAATGTGAAGCCCTAAGGAAATAATTATTTGTGTATTTAATTGTGATGGTTGAGAATTATTGAAAATTTGAAAGAAATTTCAGTTTTTGTAGTCCGGTTTTGTTACAATGAACCTGTTTTGGCCCTGTTCTACCTCGGATATCATTTACCTCAACCAAGGAAAATATCTTTAGTTAAGGGTGGCTATTATAGGGGTGAGTAACCGTAAATGGGTGTGAAGAAGAGTGGAAAATTGAATCATGAGGTAAAAGAAAATTACTCCCACCATAGTTGATATTAATGTGCTTAATGAGATTAGGGTGCAGAAAATGGTGTGTTAAGATAATAAAGTAGAAGTTGCATTGTTAGAATGTTATTTTTATTGTA
The DNA here is from genome assembly GCF_002878395.1 of Capsicum annuum. Classification (NCBI taxonomy): domain Eukaryota; kingdom Viridiplantae; phylum Streptophyta; class Magnoliopsida; order Solanales; family Solanaceae; genus Capsicum; species Capsicum annuum. Next base: position 72,676,935 of record NC_061114.1, read on the forward strand.
GATTGACTTGTATTAAATCGCTTGGGGGGATTAGTAACTATTTCCTAAATAGTTCCTACCCGTCCCTTATTTTACATTGCTACCATGAGAGATCTAGTTGATCCTTCATCCTAACATCTGACTATTACTGTAGTAGTACACTATGGGCTAGCTTATGGTTCATTATCCATCATGTATGAATTCCTTGTTGAGAGTGAGTGATGTAAATCTGATATTCCCCTCATTAATGTATTGAAAAATTTTAAGTGGTATGGGGAAATCTTATTGTTATGAGGGTGCATGCGGATGAAAGTCCGGATTACTTATTGTATTGTTAGATTGAATGATTTGATTAAGTTTGCCAACAAATTTTTTTATCAATTTTACTATAATGATGTTTGAAACAAATTGTCCTTCTGCGTAAAAGTATTTTGTATATATTTTGAGATGAAAAGTAATTGTTATAAATTGTAAGTACCCAACGCAAGCATTACTCTTAGGTTGTGATGTGGAGCTTAATTGCGTATTTTGTTGTTGATTGTACGAGGATGAACAAGGTATTAAGTGTGGGGTGGTGATCTTAGGCATATTAATATGTCCAATTACCAATATTCACCCATATTTGGACTTGTTTTGAGAGCCAAAATATGCTATTCTTTTTGTATTTAAGCCTTAATTGTGTTCCGTATCTAACCGACATGATTAGTGATACAGGGTAAATTTCTAATGGATTTGGATAAAATTGGATGTATATTATGAAGCAAGTGATGATTGATGCTATGAGTTGATTATATGGAGTACTGCGGACACTAAAAGGAGTTGGAAAACAAGCTGGAAAGGTTGGATCAGGTAGCGGAGCAATGAGTTGAAAGAAATAAGAGTTGTGCCTTAAAAAAAATAGTACAAAAAAAGTTCCAGTGGACCAGGGAGATTAGCCCGTGACGCATGCTCCAAAACTGTGCTTCCATGACTTAGAGAAAATTTTCAAGGTACATTCCAGTGGACCAAGGCGATAAGTCCGCGGTGCCCTACCTAAAGTAGTGCTACAGACAAGGCGACGCCTCACTTTGAGTGGTGCGACAAAGCAATCGGCCCCTCAGCTGGAGTGGCGTACTGGCACCTATGACGCGATACCACTCCACCCAGGAATAAATTGGCCTTGTATAAAAGCCAACATGGGAAACATAATTAAGACACTGTAGAAAGCATAGAGCAGCGGAAAAATAGAAAAATCTCTCTTTTAGGGTTATTAGACATTCTTGGAACTTCTTTACTACAAGGTTACTCTTGGTATGATTAAATATTTATTTTGGATGTTGAATTCTGACATGAGTGGCTAAATACCCTTTTTCTGGGTTGAGGCTAAAAACATGATTACTCTTTGATTTCTTTATCGTAGTTTCTTGTTGGATTATCATATGAGTTGTTCTTAATTTCTTGTGCTTACTATTCTAATCAGTGGCCACCATTAGAATAAATCTATATTTCTATGTGAATTCGGGAGGAGAATCGTAGGATAGGAGGAAGAAATTAAGGATAAAGATTCTATTTTTTAATGAAATAAGGGGTTTGAATTAGCATCTAGGATAAAGATACACCTAGAAGACTTGTTTGGTTCAATTGCAAGAAGATAGTTGTATGCGTCTATATGGATTATTTAATATTTTTTATTCAGTGTAGTTGCAATATTCGGATAGGTAGAAGATTTGAGGTCGGGAGATCAAGATCGTACTATAAGCATTGCGAATCATCAACCTAATTGCCAACTAGAATATGATAAGAGTAAAGATCTATAAGATTGTTAGAAGTGCCTCAGCCCTATAATTCTCATCATCACTGTTTACAACCGTTGCTTGCTTTGATATTGTCACAAATTATTATTTATTAGCTATTTACATTCTTATTCCTAACTTTAAAATCATCATAATACTTGATAACACTTAATACATACTTGTCTAAAACTAATGTTGGTTTAATTTCTAATTGCATAGTCCTCGTGGGTACAATATCTGGCTATCTAAGTTACTATGTTACTTGAATGATCACATACACTTGCGTTTGCGTTTGAACGCAACAAGTTTTGGGTGATCTTGGGCGTATTTATATGTCTAATCACCAATATTCACCCATATTTGGACTTGTTTTGAGAGCCAAAATGTCTTATTCTTTTTGCATTTAAACCTTAATTGTGTTCCATATCTAACCGACATGATTGGTGATGCAGGGCAAATTTGAAATAGATTTGGACAAAATCAGATGTATATTATGAAGCAAGTGATGATTGATGCTGTGAGTTAATTATATGGAATATCACGGACAGTGGAATAAGTTGTAAAGAAAGTTGGGAATGTTGGATCAGGTAGCGGAGCAATGATCTAAAAGAAGCAAATATTGTGCCATAAGAAATTAGTGGAAAACAAATTTCAGTGGACCAGGGCAATTAGCCCATGATGCGGGCTCCATAACCGTGCTTCCATGACCTAGAGAAATTTTTCAAGGTGAATTACAATTGACTAGGGCGATAAGCCCGTGGCGCCCTACCTGGATTCGCGCTACAGACAAGGCAGTGCCTTACTTGGAGCGGCGCTATAAAGCAGGCGGTGCCTCACCTGGAGCGGCACACTAACACCCGCGATGCGGGCTCCACTTCACCTAGGAATAAATTGGCCTAGTATAAAGGCCATCACAAAAAACATAATTCAGACACTGTAGAAAGCACAGAGCGGTAGAAAAATAGAAAAATCTCTCTTTTAGGGTTCTTAGACATTCTTGGAACTTCTTTACTTCAAGAATAATTCTTGGTATGATTAATTATTTATTTTGGATATTGAATTATGACAAGAGTGGTTAAATACCCTTGTTTTGTGGTTGAGGCTGAAAACATGATTACTCTTTGATATTCTTTATCGTAGTTTCTTGTTGGATTATCAAATGAGTTGTTCTTAATTTCTTTTGCTTTCTCTTTTGATGAGTGGCCACCATTAGAATAAATCTATATTTATATGTGAATTTGGGAGGAGAATCGTAGGATAGGATGAAGAAATTAAGGAGCAACGTTCTTATCATTTTATAAAATAAGGAGTTTGAATTAGTATCTAGGATAGGGATATACCTAGAAGCCTTGTTTGGTTCAATTGCTAGAAGATAGTTGTATGCATCTAGATGGATTTTTGCATCTCTTTTAGTCAATGTAGTTTTAATATTCAGATAGGTAAAAGATTTGACGTCGGGAGATCAAGATCGTACTATAAACCTTGCAAATCAACAACCCGATGGCCAAGTAGAATACAATATGAATAGAGATCTGTAAGATTGTTAGAAGTTCCTCAACCCTGGAATTCTCATAATCACTATTTACAACCATTGCTTGCTTTGCTATTGTCACAAATCGTTATTTCTTAGCTATTTACATTTTTTATTCCAAACTTTAAAAACATCTTGATACTTCATAACACTTAATACATACTTGTCTAAAACTAAAGTTTGTTTAATTTCTAGTTGCATAGTCCTCGTGGGTATGATATCCAACTACCTAAGTTACTATATTACTTGAATAATCACGTACACTTGTGTGTGCATTTGAACGCAACAAGTTTTTGGTACCATTGCTAGGGACTGAGTATAATTAGTAATTTGCTAAATTTTTTTATTTTGAAAGTAAGTTTAAGTGTTAACAACTTGATCTTAGCCGATGACTTTTTGCAAGTTTAGTTGAATACAGGACTTTTGAGAGATAAAGTGTTTGTAGAGCCTTTTTCGGAACCAGAACTGGTATTTCAATATAGGCGAAGAGCTCATTAGCCAATACAATAGGTTCAAATGACTAAACAAAGAAATAATACAATTGATCCAAATGCCGAACATGTCCCAACTCTTGTTATCCCAGCTGCTCCTGCTCAAGCAGCTGCTAGACCTATTTGTAAGGTGCAAATCCCAGTCACGAACCATACGACTAACATATTCATAAGAATAATCCAAGTATTCAATTTGAATTGAAGCAGAATTTGGTGCAATTGTTAAATTTGCATAGGAAAATTTCCAGATTTTCATATGAAGACCCACAACAGCACATACAAACCTTCCTGCAAAAAAGAGATACTTATATTCCTACAGGAGTGAATACTGAATATATTAGATTGACTCTCTTCCCCTTTTTTTAATTGGGGAAACAAAAAGGTGTTTACATGTTAAACCACCAATCTCCATTACTTCTTGGAAAAATCTATCTCAAAAGTTTTGTATTCGATTTTTTCCATCAGGGAAGACTGCACGATTGAGAAACGAGATTCTGAGTTTCACACATAAAAAAGGAGAGAATCTCTACTAAGCTTGGGAGAGATTTAAAAGTATGTTCAGAAATTTCCCTCACAATCATTAGTCCAATGATATTCTTGTTCACTCTTTTATTAAGGGGATAGAGCCAACTACCAAGATTCTCTTGTATCAGCAGCAGGTGGACAAGCTCTTGAGAAGACTTATGATGAATTGTACACACTTCTGAATTGAATTTCACAAGGGAATATGGAATGGCATGTTAACTTGAGAAATGCTCCTATGAAAGTTACAGGTGTGTGAAAGGTAGATCAGTTTACTGCTCTATCAGCTTAGCTTGCAGTAATGCAAAATCAGATGCTTCCTCAGCTGAACAACTTAAAGTTGGGGGTTTCGCAAGTCATAGCTACAAATAATGCAGTCCAATAGGTAAATTCTTGGTATGAGGTTTGTGGAAGTAGTGAGCACTCAGCAAATACTTATGCGGTTAATCAAAATTATGTTAATTATATGGGGAATGAGAATTGTCTGGGACAACAGAACTTCAGTAACATATTTAATCCCAACTGGTGGAATTATCCCAATTTCTCATGAGGTAGAAATCAGGCACAAAACAATAATCAGTATAAAGGTCCAATGCAATAGAATCAATAGTAGGTTAAGAATAATCAAGCTACAAATCAAACAAGTAATATAGAGGAGATGTTGAAGCAGCTTTTAGCTAATCAAGCATAGTTTGCAGCAGAAAGAGTCAGTAGTTGATTACTAGGAATTTGGAGTTGCAACTCGGTCAGATTGTCGGAGCATAAAACACTAGACCCCAAGGAGGCTTACCTATCAATATAGAGAAAAGCACAAAGTAGGTAAATGCAGTTACAACAAGGAGTGAGTTGCAGTTAAAAGAGGTGGTAACTAAGTAGGATAGTCCTACATCTACTGATGATGATCCTAAAGCCAGTGAGAAGAAAGGGGTCAAAGAAAGAGCTACATATGATGAAATTGAAGTAGAGAAAAAGACTATTCATTTACCCTTTCCTCAAAGGCTGCAAAAGTATCAAGAGAAGACAATTTACAAGAAGTTTTTGGACCTTCTAAAGTAGGCTCATGTAAATCTTCCTCTTGTTCATATTCTACAGACTGTTCCAAAATATACAAAATACCTGAAGGATATAGTGGCAAATAAGAACCAGTTAATAGAGTATGCTATAGTTGCACTTACTGAGGAGTGCACATCCAAGATACAAAACAAACTACCCACAACACTGAAGGATCCAGGTTATTTTACTTTGAAGATCACCATTGGGCAAGATATCAGTGCCGTGGATTTTGTGACTTGGGAACAAGCATCAATCTCATGCCTACATCTTGGTTCTGAAAGATGGGTCTTGGGAGTCCCAAACCCATGACCATTATTTTACAGTTGGCTGACAAGTCCATTGCTAAGTTGGATGGAATTATTGAAGATGTCTTAATGCAAGTGGGATCATTGATCTTTCCAGTAGATTGTGTGATTCTTGACTTTGAAGCTAATCCAATTATTCCATTTATTTTGGGGCGACCATTCCTAGAAATAGTACAGTCATTTATTAATGTAGAAGAAGGAAATATGACTATGAGAGCGTATTCTAAAGTAAAGGTTTTTTATGTATACAAGGTGTTGAAACTACCTGCTATATATGAGGAGTTGTGTGCTATATTTGTTATAGAACTGGAGGTTGATCTTAGGCTATTATTGTCAGATAATCCATTGGAGTGATATTTGGTGGTTTATGATCTTTATGGAGATGTGGAGATGCTTGTGTTGGTTTAACTCATGTATTTGGCAGTTGTTGAAATGAGAAAGCTACTTTTTGAGCTGTTGAACAGGCCAATTGGCCTATCGCCCAAAGCATCAATTGATGAATCTCCAAAATTAGATCTTAAGGTTCTTTCTCCTCACTTGAAATACGTTTAATTTGGTGACAATGATACCTTGCCTTTTATTTTGTCTGTAGGATTATTTGATGTACAGGTAAGGAAAGCTATGGCAATTTTAAAAAGAAAAAAGAAGGCGATTGGGTAGAAGATGTATGACATTATTGGGATAAATCTAGATTTATCTCATACACAATATATACATGGAAGAAGGTTACAAACCAAGGGTGTAACAACAACGAAGATTGAATCCGGTGATGAAAGAAGTGGTACGAAAAGAAGTCATCAAGTGGCTTGACAGTGGGATTGTTTACCCAATTTCTGATAGCAAGTGTGTAAGCCAGTACACTATATCCTAAAGGAAGGTGGGATAAATTTGGTTACCAATGACGCTAATGATCTGATTCGCACTCTCATGGAAACTGTCTAGATAATATGAATTGACTACCTAATGCTAAATGAAGCCACAGGAAAGAATCACTATCCTATCCCGTTCATTGATCAAATATTAGATAAGCTGGCAGGATAAGAGTAATACTATTTTATTAATGGATACTCGAGATATAATCAGATCACCATTACTCTAGAAGATCAATAAAAGACCACCTTTACATATCCATATGGCACATATACATTAAGACACATGCCTTTTGGCCTCTGCAATGCACCTTCAATGTTTCAGAGATATATGCGGGCTTCTATTATGTTTGGGCTACTTTTCAAGAAGATTTTGAGAAGTTAAAGAAGAAACTGATAGAAGCACCCATCTTGATTTTTCCAAATTGGGCATTACTATTCAAGCTAATGTGCGATGTAAGTTATGTGGCTGTGGGAGCAGTTTGAGGGAAAATAAAAGACAAGGTATTTTTCTTTTTATTATGCAAGTAAAGTCTTGAATGATGCCTAGATGAATTACACATTCACATCAAAAGAGATATTATCATTGGTTTATGCATTCGACAAAATTAGATCATACTTAGTGGGCACCAAGGCTATTGTTCATATAGACCATGCTGCCATCAAGTACTTTTTCAATAAAAAAGATGCAAAACCATGACTGATCAGGTGGATTTTATGCTTTAAGAATTTGTCCTTGAGGCACGAGACAAAAAAGAAGCAGAGAATCAAGTTGCAGACCATTTGTCAAGGCTAGAGACGCATGACCATATTGTTGATGATACATTATGCAATTGGGAAGAATTTTTTGATGAGAATTATTGGCTCTTAATGTATGTGAAGTTCCTTTGTATGTAAATATATTAAACTTGTTAGTGTGTGGGTTTTACCCTCCTAAAGCTAGAACTCAATAGAGAAAGAAGATGTTATATTATTCTTATGTATACATTTAGGACGAGCCTTATCTCTTCACACAGGGCCCGGATGGGATTGTGCATAGATATGTGTTTGAAGAAGAATCTCAATAAGTGCTACAAAAATGGCATTCATCTCCCTACGGCGGCCATCATGGAGGTGAACGAATGGCTAGAAAGGTGTTACAATCAGGATTATTTTGGCCAACATTGTTCAAGAATACAGTGGCATTCGTGAAGGGTTGTAATTAGTGCCAGAAGTTAGGTACAATTTCAAGGCATCATGAGACACCCCTGAACAACATTCTTAAAGTTGAGGTATTCGATATTTGGGGGATAGATTTTATAGGACCATTCCCACCATCCAATAGCAACGTATATATCCTAGTGGAAGTTGATTACGTATCCAAGTGGGTGGAAGAAGCATCTTTTCCTGCTAATGATGCCAGAGAGGTATTGAAACTTGTGAAGAAGCAAATATTCTCTTGATTTGGCAGTCCCAGAGCTATAATCAGTGATAGAGGTATGCATTTTATCAAGGTGGCCACGGTGTAGCATCCATAATCAAGTTGTCAAGTAGAGGTATCCAACCAGGGGATAAAGCAGATATTATAGCAGACTATCAATGGTTAGCGGAAGGATTGGGTTAAGAATTTAGATGATGCACTATGGGCTTATAGGACAACTTATAATACGCCCATAGGTACCTCTCCATATCATTTGGTTTATGGAAAATCTTGCCATTTGCCTATGGACCTGGAACATCAAGCTTATTGGGTAGTAAAAAAGTTGAATCTTGATATGAAGGCTGCGGGAGAGAAGAGATTATTACAGCTTTTGAACTTGATAAGTTTCGTATCCACGCTTACAAGAATGCCAAAATGTATAAGGAGAAACTAATAAATGGCATGATAAGCATATCCTCGACAGAGTTTTTGAACCGGGATAGCTTGTTTTGCTGTTCAATTTGAAGTTGAAATTGTTTTCGGGTAATTTACGGTCAAAGTGGTCTGGGCCTTTTGAGGTAATGTGTATGAAATCTCATTGTACGGTAGAGTTGTAGAATAAATAGAGTGAATGGACAATGTATGAAGAATTATTGGAAGGATCATGAAGAAAAGAACAATGTGTCCATCACCTTTACGAAAGAGTGACACTGAGTTGAGTCATGCCACGATGCAAAACTATGATGTTGAGTGGGATGCAACCCATTTTTTCTTACGTTAGTTTGTAGTTTTTGGTTACTATGCAAGGATAAGAAACATGAAAGCATAAAGGTAAATGACAGATGAATGAAGAAACATTAGGGAAGCATAAAAGTAAGTAACATACTCCCTATGGAATGGTACAGGGTGAAAAAGAATAGGGGGGATGAAATATTTCCCAGATGATTAAAATTCACACCAAAAATTATGGCATTCAAATAATCAAGGGTCATAATCCTGTAGCACGCTGTCTAGAGCACGCTATGAAGCCTGTGATGCCCTGCCTAGAGTGGCGCTATGAGGCCCGTGATGCCCTTCCTAGAGCGGCTCTATGGAACTCGTGTCCTTCTGCTTAGAGCGGCGCTATGGATCCTGTGCCGCCCGCTTAAGTTTTCCATGTCAAATTTTCAATACCTTTAAATACCACCCTATTTTACAACTCACATTTCATTACTAACCCTAGCCTACGCCGCCCCAAAATTCCCTTAAAAATTTCTTCTAAGTGGTACTTTTTTGATTTGGTGGAATTCTCATTGCTTATTCTCTTTTTCTTTGGTTTAAGTTGGTTGGATAATTTCTTCTTTATTTTTGCTTTGGGTTGTCTTTATTTCCGTGTTTGGATGTTAAAGTTGGTATTTCTAACTATTCGGAACACTGTATATAATAGTTAGTAAGTTTAAAGTTTGGATTGCTGCAATTTTCCCTCAAGGCAATTTTTGTGTATTTCTTTAGTTTAAAGTTTTAATTTTTACACCCAATGGCAATTCTCATTTTTTTCGTCAAGGTAATTTGATATAAACAGTCATAGCTAGTTGACCTCCCCTATGATAGATGGATGACGACTGTCTTAAGGATAGTTAGTCTTTAGAAGCTGAGAATTGATAAGAATCAAATAATCAAGACTTTTTGAGTAGTGCTTTGTGTTGGGCCATTGGTAAAGTGACTTGGAACGAATTAGTTTTAAAACAAAAGCATGTCTTAAATTAAAGAGGTTTTAATTGTAAATGCTTAATCTCTATATGTGTAGTACAATTTTTTGGCTTAATTTGAATTTGACAAAGAACAAGATCGGGAACCGTAAGGATCCGACTTGATTCCTAGCATGCACCAAAAGTGTCAGAGTTTTTGTTTTTTCTCTATATGTATAGGAATCTCTAGAACTTTCCCACTGTGTTTACAAAGCGAAATAAAAGGTGTTAGGTGTAGGAAATAATGTAGGGATTTCTTTGAGAGCCAAAATTTTGGGTCCTTATTTACCAACCTTTGAGCATATCCATAGTTAGCCTTATTGAGGTTATAGCCTAATTTCTTTGGTAGCCTCATATGTAGCCTTATCCTCTCTTTGATAGACCGTTATTCAATCCAAAGCTCTTAAGCGTTTTAGTATAGATGATTAAATGAGTAGGGAGTGTGAAATTGAGGAAGGGGAAAAGTGAACGTAAAGCCCTAAAGAAATAGTTATTCGTGTGTTTAATTGTGATGGTTGGGAGTTATAGATAATTTGAAAGAAATTTCAGTTTTTGTAGCCTAGTGTTGTTAAAATGAACCTGTTTTGGCCCTGGTCCGCCTCGGACATCGTGCACCTCAACCAACCAAATAGCTTTAGTTGAGGGTGGCCATTATAATGGTGTGTAATAGTAAATGCATGTGAAGAAGAGTGGAAAATTGAATCATGAGGTAAAAGAAAAATACTCCCTCCATAGTTGATGTTAATGTGCGCAATAAGATGGGGTGAAAACAAAAGAATGGGGTAGACACTAGTGGTGTAATTTGGACATTTCTTGGACAGCTTGGACATAGTGGAATAAAGAGGATGCTGCTGCACAATAATTAGGTTTTATCATTCTTTAATTAGCTTTTCATTATATCATAACATGTATTCAATTATCTGGATCGTGATTATGAATATTATTGGCTAAGCACCCTCTTTTTGGGGTTAAAGCCAAGAACATGAGTGCTATTGTTTTGAATTAATTTTGTTTAATTTTTCTTATCATTATTGGTGCTATTATCTACCTTATGATCTCAGGAGAGGGAATAGAGAGATAGAACATGGGAATAAACAAAGTATGGTTTGTATCCTTTCATAAAATAAGGAATTCAAATTAGTGTCTAGGATAAGGATGTACTTAGATGCCTTACTTGATTCACACATAGGATGATAGCTTAAAGAACTTAATTGGATTATTACAACCCAGCTCAATGATGTAGTTGTAATGTCCAAATTAGGTAAATGGTTAAAGGTTGGAAGACCATGATCATGCAATTAAACTTACGAATCAACAACCAAGATAAGCAAGTTAACGAATAAAGTTCAATAACATAGTATGATTGTTTGAAGTACTTTAACCCTGGGCTTTAATCCATTGATTGTTCCAAGACTTTTATTTTATGCATTGGTTACTTTACTTGTAATTTATAAATCTCAAAATTCTCTTCGGTTACCTTTGCATCAAACTAATAATAGAAGTCAAACTAGAATAGAATAGTTTTTGGAACAAGTCCCATTACGATCAGCACTCGGATTTCTTGAAGGTCACTTTACTACTTGTTAGACAATTTACACTTGCGAGTGCACTTGGGCACTGCCAAGTTTTTGGCACCGCTGTCGCGGACTAATAAATAAGAAACTATCTTATTTTTAGTTTTTCTATGTCGAGATTTACATAGTTTAGTTTGTTTTATTTTTTTAGTTTCTTTTATTGTTTTTATAACACTTTCTGAGATGTTAGTCTGGGATAGATGATTTTCGAGGGATGATGATTCTTGTCAGTTTTGTGGAAGACCCCACCATTAGGCTTTTTGTGCAGACTTTGATCCAAGAATTTGGAGGGGACTTGTTTGCGACCTGTGCAGCAGACCATAAGTTGGTATGTGGTTTGTAGAAATATGTATCATTCTGTAGATATGTATGGTTTTAATCCAGATTCACTCATGTTTAGGGGAAATGCTCAAAAGTCAACTAAGGAGGTAGATGTAGAGTTGACTCCCCAACCTGTTTCAAACAATGTTGTTGATAATTTGAGGAAGTCTAAGTACTCGAAACATGTAGTTACTAAACAGGTTAAGGGATACCACCACCACCATCTCCACAGAGGCAGAGAAAACCACAAGAATTTCAGCCATTCAACTGTCATCTTTCCCTTGAGACTGAAATAGAGAAGGTGAATAAAGTAAGTGTGTAGAAGATTGTGTAAATTTTGAAGTGGGATTAGTTGGTCCTCACTCAAAGAACTTTTTAACATTATTTTTAGATGATTTCTTGTCTGTGGAATCATCTGAAATAGTGGGAGAGTGTAAAGATGAGGAACAAGAATCCTATATTCTTAATTTTGCACCAGAGAAGCAACATAAAAACATACCTCACTTTAAGGCTGACTGGTTTAACATGCACCATCCATTACTCGGGTCCTTAATCTTTGTACCACCTCCATATGAGTGGTGTAAAAATAAAGATGCAAAGTTGGGGGTGAATTCATATCCTTAAGGTGGATGAAATCTTAGAACTTTTGAATTATTCTTTGAACGTAGTGGACAATTCTTGGACAACTTGGATGTAGTGGAATAAAGAGAAGGCTGCTACACAGTAAATGGGCTTTATCATTCTTTAATTAGATTTTAATTATATCATAACATGTATTTAATTATTTGGATTGTGATTATGAATATTATTGGCTAAACACCCTCTTTTCGTGGTTAAAGCAAAGAACATGAGTACTATTGTTTTTAAATTAATTTTGTTTGATTTTCTTATCATTATTGTTTGTTTGTTTTTTCTTGATTCAACTATTTGATGGATTGATCACCCAGAAAGTACATCTATTGTCTACCTTTTGATCTCGGGAGAGGGAATGGGGAGATAGAACATGGGAATAAACAAAGTATGATTTGTATTCTTTTATAAAATAAGAAATTAAAATTAGTGTCTAGGATAGGGATATACTTAGATGCCTTACTTGATTAACACATAGGATGATAGCTTAAAGAAATTAATTGGATAATTACAACCCCGCTCAATGATATAGTTGTAATGTTAAAATTAGGTAAATGGTTAGAGGTCGGGAGATAATGATCATGCAATTAACCCTACGAATCAACAACCAAGATAAGAAAGTTAACGAATAAAGTTCAATAATATAGTATGATAGTTCGAAGTGCTTTAACCCTAGGCTTTATTCCATCGATTGTTCCAAGACTTTTATTTTACGTATTGTTTACTTTATTTGCAATTTACAATTCTCCAAACTCTATTTGTTTACATTTGTATCAAATTAATCATGGAAGTTAAACTAGAATTGATAGTTGTTGGACAAGTCCCTGTGGTATCGATATTCGGCTTTCTTGAAGGCCATTTTACTACTTGGTAGACCATGTACACTTGCGTGTGTGCTTGGGAACTATCAAGTTTTTGTGTCTATTGCATAGGTCTCAAACAAGCAGGTTCTCTCCAAACCTTTGGATCAAAATCTGGACAAAAAGCCTCGTGGTGGGGTCCTCCACAAATTGACAAGAATCATCATCCCTCGAAAACCAGCTATCCCAGATTGAAATCTCAAGAATAGTGTGAGAAATAAAAAAGAATAAAAAACTATAAATAAAAATTACTGAACTATGTACAACTAAATATATCTAAACTGAAAATAAGATAGTTGCCTATTTATAAGTCCCCGACAATGGTGCCAAAATCTTGTTATGCACACATAAGTGTACGTGGTCTCACAAAATAGTAAAGTGGACCTTTAGAATCCAAGTATCAATACTATAAGGACTTGTGTAGACAACTGTCCAATTCAAGTTCAACTATTGAGATAAAGTAACCAAGAAAGTTTTAGAATTGTAAACTAAAAGTAAACTAAACTAATGCGGAAAAGTAATGACTTTTGACAATCAATGGATAGAGATACAGGGTTAAGGCTTATGAAAAATCATACTATGCCGTTGAACTTCATTCATTTGATTGCTTATCTTGGTTGTTGATTCATAGGGTTTATCGCATGATCATGGTCTCCCGGCCTCTAATCGTCTACCTAACTTGGATATACACCTACATCGTTGAGCGGGGATGTAATAATATAATTAAGTGCATGAAACTATCATCCTACATATGAAGCAAGAAAGGATTCTAGGTATATTCCCATCCTATATGCTAATTCAAATTCCTTATTTTATTAGAGAATAAGAACCTTACTCTATCTATCCCCATGTTCAATCTTCTTATTCCCCCTCCTAGGTTCACAAAGATGACAATAGATATATTCTAAGGGTCACGAATCCGTAAAATAGTTATAAAAATGGTATAAAAACAACCAAATATGATAGAAATCCAAAATAAATTAATTCAAAGAAATAATAATCATGTTCTTGGACTTAACCTCGGAAAAGGGCTTTTAGCCACTCATGGACATAGTATTAATCTAAATAATTGAATACAGGATAAAATCCAATAAAAATCTACATTAAAGAAGAAAAACACTAATTAAAGTACTTTCCATCCTCTATCCAAGTTGAAAAGTCGTACATATTTAGCATCAAGTTTAAGTGTCCTATTTATAGGAGAACAATTTTGTCATCAGTGGAATAATGGGCGAGTCGCGAGCTCATTCCGCTGGGATATAGGACGTATCGCAAGCTCATATATGGGACACACTATTTTGGGACCCTTATGAATATTTTGAGGAATATAACACACTGTTTTACGTCAAATCTTGTCTCGTGCTTTTATTGATACATTCCAAGCCTTTTGGTGTGGTTTAAAATTGATTTCTTGATTTTATATTATTAATATATTATAATAATAAATGCACCAATAATACTACAGAATCACACACCACAAATTAGATCTAAAAAAACACACAACATCAAAGACGACAAACTAAAAACATGAGCTAAGAATGCTAGTTTTTGTCCTTTTGATCTTTTACTTAGTTTTGACTCTTGGCTGGTTTACATTGACCCTTAAACATCATAAACAAGTTTTTACACTCATATATACAAAATAAAACAATTAGGAACTCATTAAACACAATACAATCCAACACGATAGACTAAAACAACACCTAGCTCAAAGCTAGTTTAACTAGTTTTCTTGGTTGAACTCTAAATGATCTATTTAAACCCAAACTTGTTTGAAAACACCTTTAAACATTGTAATTACACACTTGAACACTTAAATTCTTATTTATACCATCATAAACACATAAATCACTCAATAAGTCCTCAAAACAAGGCTAAATAAGCTAAGATAGCAACACTAAAGTGCATAAATACACCTAACATCACCATCCCACACTTAAAACCTTGTTCATCCTCGAACAACTCTTTACTCTAAGAATCATAAACTAAGGTGACTCTATACTTCTACTACGATCAAGACACTCAAGCTATTACTATTATGACTATACAAAATGCAAGTTTCTACACTAAGCATGTTACACACAATTGAAAGCTCAAGAATACAACTTCAAAACATCCTAACCTCAAGAATTGACTCAACAATTGGCAAAATTATACATATTGCTCAATATAACACATCATATAAATCATGCGCATTCATCAAAACATGTTCTCTCACAACAAGAGAATCACCCATAGTCACTCACGAGACTGCAATTTATAACAATAAAGGTATAAGAATCAAATTTTGCACACTCTCACAATGAATTCACAAGTTGCACTAAATAACCCATAGGCTTGCCCTTAGTGTAGTACTCCACTAATATTAGAATGTTAAGCTTATGATCGAATAGGTGTTTAATGGTTATAATGTAGGCTAAGGGATGAGTCGAAACTATTTTGGAATAGTGACTATCTTCCCTAAGCGCTTTAATACACTACATTATTCAATTAAAACCAATCTCCAATAACCAAATTACACCATTTTGTCTACCTCATTCTCTTGTTTTTAACCCCATCTTATTAAGCTCATTCATAAACACTATGGTGGGAATATGCTAAGTATATATCTTTCATTTTTACCTCTTTTTTGCACCCACTTTACGGTACATACCACTATGATAGCCATAGTCAACTTAAGCAATTTCCCTTAGTTAAAGTGTACAATGTCCAAGGAAGACCAAGGCCAAAACAGGTTCATTGTAACATGACTAGGATTAAAATAGGATTTCCTCAGCATAAATTTCTCTAACTCCCAACCACAACATAAAAATTTTTACACACCAATAACTATCACTTAGGGGCTTCAATTTCACCTTTATGCCTCTTGAATTTTAAACTCCTTACTCAATTAATTTTACACTAAAGTTCTTAGGAGCTTTCGGAACAAATTAATGTCAATCAAAGAAGGGTATCTAGCTACATATGAGGCTACCAAAGAAAAAGCTAAAGGCTCAATAGGAATTACTAGGATTATGCACAAAGGTAGGTAAAAAATAAGGTATAAAACAAGGCTATCAATGAAATGCCTACATCATCTCCTAAACTCATAATTTTTATTTTGCTTTGCACACACACCAGGAAAGTTCTAGACATCATATGCAACAAGGAATATACAATACCTTACACGCACATGGCACATGCTCAACTCACATGGGCTCTCCATAGACACTCAACCAAACAATAACATGAATTCAAATTTTAAGCCACAAGTACAAGAGTCATAAACATGAGCCTAGGAGTCTCAATAGTTGCAATTCACACCATCAACATGCTTTTAACCATCAAAACACTTGCATCATGCAATTAAATATAGCACTGACAAGAATATCTCAATTATTCCTAACATAATTTTTTTTAAAAATTACTCTAAAAATGGGAATTTCCCCACCCCACACTTAAAAATCTACTTTATTCCCAAAGTATACTTAAAAGTAGAGATAGAAATACTCCCTGAGGCCTCTAGACCTAGCTAGTATCATCTTTATATATCAAGAGAGTCAGGAGACCCCACACTTAGTCTTCGCCATGCTCCTTAGCTTAGGTTTTCTGGTATTCATACTTTCCATCAACCTATGACTCAACATATACAAAAAACTAGTGAAGTAAAAACTAAAAATACTAAAAATAAAACACACTTACTTAAATTGGGTTTCCTCCCAAGTAGAGTCTAATTTAGTGTCTTGGCACAACCCATATCAACTTTTTCCTCCACCTTGAAGATATGAATTTCACCCTCTATTTTGCATCCATCTTTTTGCCTCGCACATAGCGTGGTGGTATAAAGATTAAGGAACCAAGTAATCGATGGTGCATTGTAAACCACTTGGACTTGAAGAGAGGTGTATTTTTATGTTGCTTGTCTAGTACAAAATTAAGAATATATGAGTCTTGTTCCTCATCTTCACACTCCCCCACTATTTCAAATGATTCCACATATAAGAAATCATCTAAAGATAATGTACAAAAGTCTTTAAGTGAAGACAAACCAATCCCACTTCTAAATTTACACAATCCATATCACCCTCACTCATACTCTCCTTCTCAATTGCAGTCTCAAAAGAAAAAAGACATTGAGTGGCTGCAATTCTTGTGTTTGTTTCACAGATTAGCTAGGATCTACCAATTTTTTTCTCATGTGGAGATAGTGGTGGTGGTATCTCCTTAACCTGCTCAGTAACTTTATTTTCTGAGTACTCACACTTCCTCAAATTATCAGCAACTTTATCTACATCTTGTTGGAGAGTCAACTCAACATCTACCTCCTTAGTTGTCTTTTGATCATTTTCCTCAAACATGACTGAATTAGGATTAACTTCACACATATCTATAAAGTGATCCATAAACCACACACCAACTTGTGGTCTGCTACAAAGCTCTCAAACAAGCAGGTCCACTCCAAACATTTGGATTAAAATTTTCACAAAAAGCCTCGTGGTTGGGTCCTCCATAAAAATGACAAGAATCATTATCCCTTGAAAACCATCAATCCCAAACCGACATCTTAAGAAGAGTATGAGAAATAAAAAAGAATAAAAAAACTAGAAATAAAAATTACTAAACTATGTACATCTTTATATAGCTAAACTGAAAATAAGATAGTTGTTTATTTACAAGTCCCTGACAATAGCGCCAAAAAATTACTGTGCACACACAAGTGGACGTGGTCTGACCAAGTAGTAAAGTGTCCCTTTAGAATCCAAGTATCGATCCTATAGAGACTTGTGTTGACAACTATCCAATTCTAGTTCAACTATTGAGATAAAGTAACCAAGAAAGTTTTAGAATTGTAAACTAAAAATAAACTAAATTAATGCACAAAAGTAATGACTTTTGAAAATCAATGGATAGAGATCTAGGGTTAAGGCTTACGAAAAATCATACTACTCGATCGAACTTCATTCATTAGATTTCTTATCTTGGTAATTGATTCATAGGGTTTATCGCATAATCATAGTCTCCCGACCTCTAATCATCTACCTAATTTAGATATTACAGAACATCATTGAGTGAGGATGTGATAACCCAATTAAGTTCATGAATCTATCATCCTACATGTGAATCAAGCAAGGCTTCTAGTTATACCCTATCTGAGATTCTAATTCAAATTCCCTATTAAAAAATAAGAACCTTACTCTATCCCCACATTCTATCTTCTTATACCCCCTCCTGAGTTCATAAAGATGATAATAAATATATTCTAAGGGTCGTGAATCCTTAAGATAGTTATAAAAAGGGTAAAGAAACAACCAAATATGATAAACAATCCAAAATAAATTAATTCATAGCAATAATAATCATGTTCTTAGACTTATCCCGGAAAAAGGGCTTTTAGCTACTCATGGATATAGTAGTAATAAAAATAATTGAATACACGATAAAATCAAATAAAAATCTAATGTAAAAGAAGAAACACCCTAATTTTAGTGTTTACCAGCCCCTCTCCAAGTTCCAAAGTCGGCCAAGGTCTTTAGAATCAAGTTCAAGTGTCCTATTTATAGGAGAACAATTTTTCCATAGGTGGAACAAGTGGCGCGTCGTGGGTTCATTCCACCAGGAGAAGTGGTGCATCATGGGCTCATCGCGGGGTAAAATTTTTTTGGGTGCCTTATCAATCATTTGGAACAACATGTTGATAACGCTCAAATTACACTCTTGAATAGGTGTAAGCGATCGTTGTCAATATAAAACCCAACTAGGTTAGGGTCGAATCCCACAGGGAATAGGGTGTGAACTTTGATTTCTTTACAAAAGATTTTACTGGTAGTTTACTATTTCAGAATGATGGGGGTTTAAGTTCACAATGTGTTAAATATCACTTTCAATACTTCAGTGTTTGTATTCAAGATAAATGGGAAACTAGAGCTATGTTAACCAAGGATTTCAAGAATTGACAGATACTAGGTAATGCTAGAGATTCTCGAAATGATTAGAACAACAGAATATCCCTGACAATTATACTATCTGACTTATCACTCGACCTCACCAGACAATTTATTATCTAACTCTCTCGAACTTGGATAACTTATCTATTTCTAATAGGATGTTATCTCAGGTAGATTAATCTATTTACAACATTAATCATTAAACAAAAGGTTGGCATCTTTCGAATCCCTGTTGATAATTTACGTCCTCTAGTCTATTTCTCCATTAGAAGCAAATAAAACCTAAGTCATAACCTAATGTTTGCAACCACTAGATTTAAGTTAAAACAACAGAATTTCAAGATGTTCCACTACTCTTTGAATCCGTTAAACACCTAGTATCATATCAAACCCTAATCCATAGATCCCATAACCCCGACTAATGGAATTAGCCGCTCATGATTTGATGAACGAAATCACAATTTAAATTCATAATGATAAGGATAACTTATGATTAGATGGAAAACAACAAGTAGTTTCTTCGACTGAATCACAAGGTATAAACCCAAAAATAATTGATAAAAACAAAAAGAATAATTGATGTAAGCGAGCAATGTTACGTGCCTCTCTTCCCTAGGTTAATTCCTGATAGATAATGACAGATCCCCCTATAAAACCCCAAAACAAGTCTTTAAATAGTAAATCCTAAATATGGAAAGAAAATTAAAGTTTCAGTTTTCTCTTCGATTTAGATGACGATGATTTTGATGGCGTGTCAGATTCCTGAAGACATGTGCAAGATGTCGTCAAAGGTTCTTGTGAATTTTTATCTTCTGCCTCATCAGACGAAAATCCTGATGGCATATCAAAAATCCTGACGGTACTTGAAAACTACCATCACATCTTCCCTGGAAATCAGTATACTCTATCTCTGGTTGATGTTAATTTTGATGCCATGTCCCATATTTGACGGCCCTTCCGAATCACCGTCAAATTTCCTCTCAACTCTTCAGGTTCTGTGTAAGCTTGATGGCAACTTTGACGGCCTGCCCCATGTATGACGGCGCTTAAGAATTGACGTTAGCTACACTTCATCTTATTTATACCAGATGTCATCCGATTTATTCTTCTTTACTTTGGTTTCCTCCCCAATCACTTATGTCTGCATTAACACACTAAAAGCAATCAAAAATAATGAAAGTTTCTTAAGACTTTGCAATTATTTATAGTTAAAAGCTTCAAATATGTTAGCATCGAATCATACATCAACACCCTTAACTTAAACAATTGCCTGTCCTCAAGCAACCAAAACATAACTAGGAGTAAACAAAGTACAATTCAGCAGCTAACTACTCTTATCAGTTCAGAATACATGCGCCATCTCCATGATCAATCAAAATAAACTCAACTATTTTTAATATTTGAAAACAACCATGTAACTCACAAACATCTAGATATGAAAAAAATTTCAGCAATAACAACCTAGCACATACCCAATTACATTCTTCGAACAGAGTAATCAATAGCAACATACCTAGTATGCCCTTATAACAAAGAAATCTCTTTTTCAATCAGATTCACATGTATTAACATTGGGATGAACGTAAGACTCACTCTCAAAACAAAGTTCCAACATTGCGCATCATATACCATAGGCTTTCCCTTATAGTTAGTACCAAAGTCTTTAGATAAGTCATTTACGATCACTATAGGTCTTTTCTAAGCTTGTAATGTAGGCTAGGGCTGGTATGATATTCAAGGGTATTTCATAGTGACTACACCTCCTTGGAACTACATTAACTCATGGGTTTTCAACTTTTGACCTTCTTTTCTTCCCTCTTTTATTTGACAAGTATTCTCAATATGGGTGTTGTATGTTCAAGCATTAGATTAACTTTTTCAATTTTCTCTTTTCCTATTTTCTTTTTCACTACACCCAACTTGTTATTCATTTTCCTTCTTTTACCTCTCTTCATACTCATAATTCATCACGTACCCCTATAGTAGCCACCCTCAACTTAGGCTATTTGCCTAAGTCAAAGTGCACAGTGTCCAAGAAGAATCGGGGCCAAAACAGGTTCATTGTGATGTGATGGGAAGGTGAAAGGTATAAAAGAAAGAACTGGACTATATAGGCTCAAAAAGGGATTAAGGGATATTATTCATATTTGGGTTGTCATTTAAGATAAACTGGGTTAACATACATAACGGCCTATGATCCTTTCCTAATGCTTATCCTATGACTATGGTATGACTAACTGGACAAGTTCTAGATTCAACACACAATGGGAACTGAGTAAGACCTTACACACACATGGAACCCAATTATATAGCACATCACTACTCATTCATTTCATGAATTCATTTTCTATAGGTTACTTATTTGCCATGCTATTGCGACAAACAGATACACAGTGGTAACAGCAGATGCACTTACATAGTTCACAGCATATTGACTATTGGAGAGGTACTCAAAAAGTCACAAAATGAGTTAACTGCCTCAAGTAATTACACTACACCTAATTATCTATAGAATATGTTGCAACAGCAGTTTCCCTATACCCTCAACTTAAAATCAAAAATAAAATGTACCCAAGGTTAGGATGTTCCTGAAGATAGTAAGGCCTGTGGATCCTGGATCTCTGACCCTGCTACCGCATTATCAGTTGTATTCTCCCCACTTGTGGAATCTACCTTTACAGTGGCTGGATACTGGCTCGATGAAGCACCTGCAACCCTAACTCTGATGGCTGCTTCCTATTTCTCCGTGTTAGACAGAGACTCCAGTCTTACCCTTTTCAAGTCTTCCTTATCTGTCTTTTTCTTTGGCTTTTTTTCAACCTTTGTCTCTTCTTTACTATCAAGCTCATCTCTTTTGTTCTTGCCTTTCTTTTCCCTCTTTTTCATCTTTTTCTTTGGGGAATCTGCAGCAAGATCAAGTTTAGGAATTTCTTCCTCTACATCATGTATGGCTAATCCTGATGGTACCATAATTTGGTGTTGCTACAGTATTCCAACCTAAGACTTTACCTTGTCCAATGCAGCCCTGAAAGTGGTAAGATCAGCACCTGTCATTTCTCTCACCCGAGCATCAAACCTATTCTCTAGATCTGCTACCCGTACAGGTAAGGTCATGAAAAGTTCTAGTGCAGATTTGAGTGCAACTTTTACTTCTTTTTTTTATAGTAGCAGCAAATTATGTGGCAAAGGCCTGAAGTTGCATGTCACACCAATTTCCTTGTCTAGCTACTTTCCTGATATTAATTGGCTGAAATGCCGACCCTATTGCTGCTGGAGGAACTGAAGCAGTTGGCTCGCTTTGTGGCACTAAATCTGCCTGGAATGAATGTGCTGCTGGTGGTGGTCCAGCATCGGAGATTTGCACCCCCACATTTGGTATTGGAATAGTGTTAGTGACCAGAGGATCTGCTGCACCATCTGCATCTCAATCAAGTCATAAGCCCAACTAAATTTTATTTTTGCTAATAGGGTTGTGAGTCTTCTTGACATGTATCTCATCATCAATACCTAATCACAGGTACATTAGCTGCTTCACACAACCGAGTGATCAGACATTAGAATGGATATGCAGCATCGGGTCTTGTAAGCCAAATCTTGATCTCCTCTGCTATGATCTCTCCGAAATCCAAGGGGGTCCCATCTATCAAGCTTGCAACTAATATTGCTTGATCATCCCCTAATACATTATCTCCCTCGGTAGGTATTAGATGAATCCGAACTAAAACCCACCAAAATGTTGCTTCTGAATTTAGAGATGCTTTGGTAATCTTTTCTGTCTGATTATTCAACCACTCTTGTTCCCCATCTGCTATGATATTTGCTAGCCACTTACGGTAATTTTCCCTATGCTTCAACCAGGTATAGAATATAGGTGAGGTAGCTCGTGTGATAAATACTGGCCCATGAAGAAATCTATTTATGGTGGCATCCAATACATCCACCCTTACTCCACGTACTGCAACTTTGGTCAGAAGAGGTTTATCGAAAGTTCTATCCCCTCTTTTGCACATATTTTACATCGTAGCCTGGTAGTTCGCGTAGAACTCTTGGACCAACGAAGGATAGTAAACAGCGGTTCTCCTAGTAGTCCCCTCCAGGCTATACTACTTGTGTTTTTGTATCACCTCAGGGTAGCTGATCAACCCTGTAGTGATAATCTTATTCTTCTCTAGAATTGGCCTTCTGGCATTTCGTCGATCTGTTCTATGAAGTCCATCCAAGTAGATCATTTCAGCCCCAGGGATTTTCCATCTCACATTGTTCCTAACCTCAGGGTTTTTTCATTTCACCAAAGTTCCCCGTACTGGAGAATCCTTATCACCTTGCTGCTCTGAAGATGGTGATTCAGACTTAGTTTTTTCCACTGTAGGCCTCTCAGAATCTTCAGTTTCAGCTTCTTATTCAGTGTCCTCAGACCCCTACTCAGTGTGTTCTGAATCTTGTTCCTCAGAAGCTTGCTCAGATGAGGTTGTCACCTCAATATCATCAGTATCCTCCACCTCAATAGGCTTAGGTGGAGGTGGAGTCTTTGGACCAGTCCTCTTTCTTTTCCACCTGAGCAAAGGGTCCTCGTCTTCAAAATCAGA
This sequence comes from Capsicum annuum, assembly GCF_002878395.1. Classification (NCBI taxonomy): domain Eukaryota; kingdom Viridiplantae; phylum Streptophyta; class Magnoliopsida; order Solanales; family Solanaceae; genus Capsicum; species Capsicum annuum. The sequence goes on from NC_061114.1 coordinate 72,700,478, forward strand.
GTCCTCGTTGATAAGTTATCGAGGTATACTTTCTTTAGTTGCTTTCTTTGGTGTGGTTGGATTCCTTCCTTTGGGTTCCATGCTCAGTTCTGTACAAACATAAAATTTCTCAATTAGTGCCCATAATCAAAGAATAGAAGAAAAAATATTACCTCAGTTTAATCATCATCACTGCTTTTAGTGTACATATTAGATAGCCTTTCTGATTTGCCATCACAGGTGTGACAACGCTTCAAAAATGTTGTCAACCTTATGCAGAATCTACAAACTTTCTCAGCCTTTGATGGTAATTTTGACCGGCCGTCACACAGGTGTAAGGCCAAGAATTTTTGCCGTCAGATAACATTAAACTTCTAACTTCTTTTTGCTTAATTTTTCTTCTAACATTGTTCTCAATTTCAACTTAGGTCATGCTCTTACTGATATTTCCCTAAAATTATACTTCATGCCCCTACAAACCCTAGTTTTCAAAGGAGATTAAAGCATGTTCATGGGTTCAACTCACTCCTTTGAAACCAAGGTTTCTTATAGTTCACAATTGATCCAAATAAAGATAAAGTTGAAGTTTTCTCATACCTGGATGTCGACACTTATTTGATGAATCTTTGAGCACTTAGACTTGTGAGTCAGAGAAGGATGAGATGAGAGAAGAAGAAGATTTCTTGACTTAACTCTAAGGATTCAACAAGAAAAGTCTTAAGATTTTGCCTTAGAAGGAATTAAATTTGAAGAAGGAAGGAAAATAATTCTTTAAGGAAAGAAAACTAAAACTAGAAGTAAACTATCTAATATATGCGGGAATGTGAACAGTTGTTGCTGGGCCGGGTTAGCCCATAAATTTGAAGCTGGGTCTGACTCATTTGATGGCATTTTTGATGGCCCGTCAGAAATCGGATGGAGCTTCAAAATTTCTACCATCCTTAACAAAATGATGTTTTAGCTTGACTATTTTGACGCCATTTCTCACGGCTTGTCATATTTGTGACAGCCCATCAAAATTGGCGTCGACCTTCTCAGGTGGATCTGCAACAAGTTCAACTCCTTTGTACACTCTTAGTTACAAAAATTTAAAACCTAGTGTAATAGAATTAAAACATTGGGTTGCTTCCCAAACAAAGCCTGATTTAATGTCGCAGAACGTCTAGATTATCTTGACTACTCAAACTTCATCAAGATACTATATCACTACCTTATCACTAAGAAGATATTCATCTCCTCCAACTGCTTCATAGGAGGATGCATTTTGAATCTGGCCTCCCTTTTTCCATACCTGAACTTTAGCTCATTGAGCTCCATATCAACCAACACTCTTCCCGTGGCTAATAGTGGTCTACCCAAGGTGATAGGTACCTCAAAATCAATATCACAATCCAATATCACAAAGTCTGCCGGTAGAATAAAGTCATCCACCTTTACCAGCACATCATGCAATATGCCAACTGGTAGTTTCACCGTTCTGTCTGCCATCACAAGACGCATCATCGTGGGGGTAGGTTCCCCCAATCCCAGCTTCTTGTATCTATTAAGTGACATCAGATTAATACTTTCTCTTAAGTCACATAAAGCTTTGGTAAACTTTATGGACCCAACTTTGCACGGTATGGTGAATGCTCCAGGGTTAGGCTTTTTCTGCGCTAAGGATTGTGAAGACATAGCACTACAGTGGTGAATTGTGTCCACCAGCTCACAGCTTACCTTCCACTTCTTTGCCAATAATTTTTCATACATTTAGCATAGTTTGGCATTTGCTGAAGTGCCACCATCAATGGCACATTCACTGTCAGTTGTTTCATTATTGCCCTAAACTTGTTAATTTTTCGTTACCTACCTTCTTCTTCAATCTCTGAGGAAAAAGAGGTGGTGGTCTTGGGATTTATTTCAATACCACTTCCCCTTTATTTTTGACTTCTTTTTCTGAAATATAAACTAACCCATCCAACTTCTCAGTCTCCACTAGATTCCTTCATTCTGGTTCTTCAACGCTTACCTCATTCTCTATAGTTTTTCCTATAGAAGGGTCAGATAACATCTTACCACTCCGGGAGGTAATCGCCAAACAAGAGCCATCAGTCTGCGGGTTCTGAATCATATCACTAGGTAAAGTGCTAGCTTTTCTTTAGTTCAGAGTAGCTGAAATTTAGCTCATCTGTTGCTCCAATTGCTTAATAGAAGAAGAGTTTGAGCTAACCAGCTGACTGAGGGTAGAAAATTTGCTTTTCATAATAGTTACCCCTGAGTTGGTAGCTTCAACTCCCTTCAACAAATTTTCTATCATGTCTTTCATGGAAATCTTGCCAGAACTAGTAGTTGCAGCATCCCGACTTCCAGGAGGAACATACAAACCACTTCTATCATTATTGTTCCACCATTGTCCCTGCTCCCTATCTTTATAATCAGGCTTGTAATAAAAAGTCCTCCCTTGGTTCCCTTAGCTATTGCCTCAGAAACCCCCTGATTACTCACATAGTCCGCCTCTGTATATGTACCTGTAGAAGCAGTACTTTGAGATTAGAGAGCTTTTACCAGTTCATTCTTGCCGGATAGTAAGTGCTTGGCCATCAAGTCCATCTACGTCTTCAAATGGGCCATGTCCTGATCTCGCTCCTCATCCCTTCTACGTTGCTCTGCAGTAATACCACCAGCAATAGTTGGGCTAGATACTATAGAATCCCTGGTGTGCCAAGCTCGACTCTACTTGTACATTCTATTAAGCATGTCAGCAACATCTAGAAAAGAGAAGTCAATGAACAAACCACCTGCAGCGTTGTCAACAATAGGCTTTGTCATAGAGTTGAAGGCTCTGTATTAAGTCCCCATCAAGTGTAAGTCTATCATATTATGGTTTGGATATTGTATAAGCTTCTTCTTAAATCTTTCCCAGGTCTCATGCAGTGCTTCAGTCGGAAGCTGTCTGAAGTTGCTAATTTCATCCCTCAACTATACCCTTTGGAGGGTGGAAAGAACTATTATAGGAACACATCTTTCAACTGTATCCAGTTGGTTATAGAATCGGGCTCTAACTCATTTAACCACATGGTTGCCTCCCTAGACAGAGACAAGGGAAACAATCTCAACCTGGTCGTATTCTGGCTTACTCCCAAATTTTGGAAGGATTTGCAAATAGTAATGAAGTTCACTAAGTGCATGTTCGGATCGCCTCCGGGTAAGCCTCCAAATAACCTCTTCAAATTCAGTAGTTGGGTCATTGTATTTGTTATGCTAAATTTTTCTTCTGGTGCCAATGGTAGAGGAATGATAGCACCAGTTGCACCAACTCCGTCCATTCCTTCATCATCTTTATCAGCCTCATATTGTATAGGCTATTGCCCATATCTCCCTCAGTCTGGACAATTTTTGTTGATTCTGCACTGGTGCAACAACCTGCTCAGCTCACCTTGGGTTTTGAGGATTTAGCAATTCCTCATTACCCATGTATTCATCATCAAGGTTCTGGTGACATGCTTGTTGACCCAAATTTTGCTCATTCACCTGAGCCCTGGCCATAGCAGCTAGTCTTTCTTCTTCCTGTTGTTCAGCCATTCTACCTATTAGTTGAGGTTCCAAATTGATTGGTAATAGTGGTTCTCTGAAACTTCTTATGTTTGGAATAAACAACACAGTACCTGCCATAAACAAAAATAACTAATAAACGTAAATCAAGGAAGCTTAACCATCAGTAAATTTTTGCGCACAAACTTTTAGTCTACAACCGTATTCCTCAGCAACGGTGCCATTTTTTATAACACTGAAATGCACTCTTGAATGGGTGTAAGCGATCGTTGTCAATATAAAACCCAACTAGGTTGGGGTCGAATCCCACAGTGAGTCGGGTGTGAATTTGTTTACGAAAGATTTTACTGGTAGTTTACTATTTCTGAAAGATGGGGGTTTAAGTTCACAGTGTGTTAAATATCACTTTCAATACTTCAGTGTTTGTAATAACGATAAATGGGAAACCAGAACAATGTTCACCAAGGGTTTTGGGAATTGACAGATACTAGATAATGCTAGAGATTCTCGGAATGATTAGATCAACAAAATATCCCTGACGATTATACTATCTGACTTATATCTCGACCTCACCAGACAATTTATTATCTAATGCTCTCAAACTTAGATAAATTATCTATTTTCAATAGGATGTTATATTAGGTAGATTAATCCAGTTATGACATTAATCAGTAAACAGAAGGTTGGTAGCTTCCGAGTCCCTATTGATAATTCACGTCCTTTAGTCTATTTCTCCGTTGGAAGCAAATAAAACCTAAGGCATAACCTAATGTTTGCAACCACTAGATTTCAGTTAAAACAACATAATTTCAAGATGTTCCACCACTCTTTGAATCCGTTAAACACCTAGTATCATATTAAACCCTAATCCATGGATCCCATAACCTTGACTAATGGAATTAGTCGCTCATGATTTGATGAACGAAATCACAAGTAAAATTCATAATGATAAGGATAACTTATGATTAGATGAAAAACAACAAGTATTTTCTTTGATTGAATCATAAGGTAGAAACCCAAAAATAGTTGATAAAAACAAGAAGAATAATTGATGTAAGAGAGCAATGTTATGCCTCTCTTCCCTAGGTTAATGCCTGATAGATAATGACAGATCCCCCTCATAAAACCCCAAAACAAGTATTTAAATAGTAAATCCTAAATATGGAAATAAAATTAAAGTTTCAGTTTTCTCTTCAGTTTAGATTACGATGCTTTTGACTGCGTGTCAGATTCCTGATGACGTGTGCGAGATGTCATCAAAGGTTCCAGTGAATTTTTATCGTCTGCCTCATCAGACAAAAATCCTGATGGCGTGTTCAAAATTCTGACGGCACGTGAAAACTACCATCGCATCTTCCCTGGAAATCAGCATACTCTATCTCTGGTTTACGGTGATTTTGACGCCATGTCTAATATTTGACGGCCCTTCTGAATCACCATCACATTTCCTCTCAACTCTTCAGGTTCTACTAAGCTTGACAGAGAATTTGACGGCCTATCCCATGTATGACGACACTTCAAAATTGACATCAGCTACACTTCAGTTTATTTATACCGGATGTCATCTGATTTATTCTTCTTTCCTTTGGTTTCCTCCCCGATCACTTACGTCTGCATTAACACACTAAAAGAAATTAAAAACAACGAAAGTTGCTTAAGACTTCACAATTATTTAGAGTTAAAAGCTTCAAATTTGTTAGCATTGGCTCACACATCACATGTGCCACTTGGCCATTTTTAAGGCTCCACACGATCTACTAACATCTTGGGTGTTCATTTTACCTCAAATTTTGTCATGTGCTCTTATTGATCCATTCCAAACCTTTTGGTGTTGTTTCAACTTGATTTGCAGATTTTACTTCATTAATATATCATCATAATCAACTAAAAAAGAATCCTATACCATCATATACAACAAATTAGATCTCAAAACAACACAACACCAAAGATGATGAACTAAAACACAAGCTAAGAATGCTAGTTTTGGTCCTTTTGATCTTTAACTTAGTTTTAACTTTTGGTTTGTTTAAATTGATCCATAAACAACATAAAAAAGTTTTTCCACTCATAATTACATAATAAAACCATTAGGAACTTATAATAAACAATAGAATCCATTGCAATAGACTAGAACAACACCTAGCTCAAGATAGTTTAACTAGTTTTCTCAGTTAAGCTCTAAATGATCCTTTTAAACCCAAACTTGTTTAAAAACACCTTTAAACATTGTAATTATACACTTGAACTCTTAGGTGCTTATTTATTCCAACATAAACACATAAATCACTCATGAATTCCTCAAAATAAGGCTAAATAAGCTGAGATAGCAACACTAATGTACATAAATACACCCAACATCAATTAGTAAATAAGTAGGTCAACTAGTTCACTTCCCTGAATGTATGATCTACCTTCACTAATTTATTACTCATTAAAGGTCTAATTCTCATAATATCTATGGATATTGACTAGGGAACTTCCCATATACCATCAAGGATTTTCTTTAGAATTAGAGAATGTGTTTCCAGAGTCAATGAAAATAAATTGTGCTCTACATAATACTCCAACCCTAGTCTCATTACTATCACTTCAGCTTCAAGAACTAAATCCTTTTTTATCTTTCTTGTTCTATTATAAACAAAATCCTCTTCCATATTTCTGATACAAAAACCACTTAAACTATGTCTAGGGTTTTCTTTACTAGCTCCATTTGAATTGCACTTATAGACCTTTTTTGGATTCTTTCATCTAATCATGGTGCTACAAATAAAAGAACTATATTACTTAAAAAATTTCACCATCATTGGCCATGTATCTAGGATTTCCTCCAACCCCTATAAATATTCTCCACAAACTATTAGCTAATTGTTCTGGTAATAAGCAAATGAACAAAGGTTTCTTATGTATTGTTTTTGCAATAATAACAAATGATTTTTTAGGTACTTTAATATTAGCTTGAACCTCTCTAATATGAATTTTTTTCCTCCATATTCTCCATAGAAAAAAAGAGATTTTGAAATGTATTCTTTTTCCCCATGTATGCACAATCAGTTCTAGAGGTGTACTACAATGCCTTAATAACTCCCACACACTTTTAATAGAAATTTTTTTAGAGTTAGTGAGCATCCACCGAGGCCTATCCTATCCATCAGTCTTACGGATCACCCCAATTACTTGTTTAACCTGATTGTAAACATCCATATTAATAGCTCTGTAATCAATTCATGATTCGAGTTCCCTTAATTCATCAACTTATTTGCCTCATCAAAACCTTCATTGATGTTATGAGAGATAGTATGTTAATACTAAAGAGCTCCTAATTGAGTCTGATTCTCCATCCAAATATTAGTGTGACAACATCTTGTTTCCCATCAAATCTCCTAATTAATATTATCTCTAGCTATTAAAATATGTTTCCAGCAATAAGATCCTCTCATCCACTCTACCACCTGGCGTTTGTGTCTTTTACAATATTTAATCCACAAAAAAATTTCCCACAGAGACTTTTTAGTAAAATTCCACCTTAATTTGGAAAAAATAATCTTGGACACGTCAAATAAGGATCAAAAACCTAATCCACCATTATTCTTGGGTAAACAAATATTAGAACATGTCGCCTAACATTTTGCCCTTCCCTCTTCTTTTAAGTTCCATAAAAATTTAGAAAAAATTCCATGGAGATCATTAATGACACACTTAAGGGGTATAATAACGGACAATAACTATATTGGGATACTTTGTAAAACATGATTAATCAAGATAGTCTTTCCCCCAAAGGATAGCAACTTACTTTTCCACACATTCAACATATTTTGGATTTTTTTAATATGTTTTACACAGTCCTATTTCTTCTTCATTGCATGACAAATAGGACACCCTAAATACATTTATGAAAACTTACCCCTCTGAAAACCAGTTACCACCTTTACCTCTGGAAGAATAACATTTTTGCCTTGTTATAGATATAAAATAGACTCTTTTACTTACTAATCTTCTGCCCGACTATAATTCATACTTCTCTAATATCTCTATAATAAGTTGCAAAGTCTTTCTATCAGTTAAAGCAAATAATATGGTGTCATCTACATAGGCTAAGTGGTTCAAGTTGTCACTCCATTTAGGCATGCCAAAGCTCTTAAATTCCCTATTATAAAACAACTAATTAGGAGCCTTAGAAAGAACTTCTGCTGTCAAAATAAACAGAGAAGTAGAAAGAGGGTCTCCATGTTTAACATATCTAATGGAATGATAGAAACCACGAGCTTTTCCATTAAGAAGAATAAAATACCAATTTTTAGCATCTAGTCTCCAAATTTTATCAACAAACAACCTATTAAATCCTATTTTATACAAGACTTCAATTAAAAAAAATCCTAATCAACCCTATCATAGGAATTTGTCGTGTCAAGCTTAATAACCACATTAGCTGGCTTCCCTCTTTTTCTTATATCTAAGATAATCTCCTAATCCAAAAAAATATTTTTAAAATAATTATTCCCTTCACAAAACCTGACTAGTGGGGGAAATAAGATTAGGCAGAAGATTTTCCATTCTATCATAAATTATGCTTGATTTCACCTTGTTTAAAACATTACTCAAACTAATTGGTCTTAAGTATGAAAATGACTGACATATATCTTTCTTAGGAAATAGGACTAAATTAGTATAAGTAAAATATTTAGGTGAGGTTGATCCACCAAAAAAGCATGTACAACCTCAATAAAGTCTCCACCTACTGTATCCCAGAAAACCTAATAAAGATGGACATTGAAGCCACTAGGACCACATGAACTCTCTCTATTTAACTAAAACATAACTTTTCTAATCTCTTCTTCATTAGGTAAGGCATTAAGAAAAGAACTTTCATCATTAGTAATTGAAACGCCTCTAATCTGGTACCCAAAATGTCACACGATGCTCATAACCCCGAAGGACCACAAGCTAACCCATGACTTATATCTATAACTGAGAAATGCATAACATATTGTATAAATACGAAATAAAAGTCTGAAGGGCCATAAGGTTAAAAAGTCTGATAAAACATAATATCTAAATAATATGGTATCACCATACCAAAACTAAAATAAATGTCTCATCATGATAGTCTAAAAGCCTCTATACTGTCTAAAAACTGTGGAGTCGATGGGACATGTCCCCAACTAACTCCATACTACTGAAATAGTAAAGTAATAAAATAATCATGCTATTCTCAAATGATAAGGACTCACTACTAGTCTGGCTATTGAACATCTCATCTACTAAGGATGCTCTGGAGCTTGTGCTTCTGAACCTATGGTATAAAACACCATAGCATAAATGCATCAGTACAACTGAATATACTGGTATGCAAGTGAGGTAGGATAAATTCAAAGGGTTTATATGCATGAACAATACTAACTGACTGAATAATATGAATGTAAGAATACATGCATGAATATGTGAACTATGACTGAGATCATGACATCACTGAATATGAATACTGATAACATAAGTATCGTATAACTGATATACTATTATCTAAATGATTGTGTCTGACAATCCTATTTCTAATGGAACAAACTGAGTTTCGTACTGAACTGGGTGACTGAATCTAATAGTCCTAAATTCTGTAGAGCTATCTAAGTTCTATTTCTAAGGCTAAGACTGAGACTGTAGCTGTGGGAAGTAGTCATCTAACCAATATGCCCCAAATAAGATAAAATAATTTAGTTGGGGTCCAATCTGTAAACCCAATTGGAAGGGTGTCAATACTGCACCACAGGTAAGGACAAGCTATGAGTAATCCCTCATCTAACAGGTACTCTAAGGAGAATGGTGGGACCCTCATATAATAGGTTAAGCTACCTTATCTACCCTAAAATATCAGGTTTGATGTCTCAACCTACACTGGCTATGTAGTTTTGGAGCGCAAGGATTGCTTCTAAGAATCACACCCTCTACTTGCAAGTGAGTTCCTATCGTTGGGCTCACTCGATGCTGAATCCTACTCCCATCTGATTAGACACAGAACTAATTATACTGAATTGACTGGATTGGGTTCACTAAGTTTCATTGACTGACAGAATACTACTAAGATTACAAAGTTACTAAAATTTCTGAGATTACTGAGATTTTTGAGTTTTCCCAAGTCATGAGTTTGACTGAATTCTATTGAGCATGGCTTGACTGAGAGTATCTTGAAAACTGACACTGGCTCTAGGCACATAGCTAAATTATCGGGTACAAGTACCCCAAGGACTTGATAGCATGAAACTGATAAAACATGTCACTTTCTGGACTCACGAACAAAATTAACAATCCATAATACAATCATTGGGGAATTTCATGAGGTACTTGATTATCATGGTTTGGTACATGAATAGGAAAGCATATACAGTTCATAATTGCATAGGCTAATCTAATGAACAATCCATGAAACAATTTCAATGCATAACAATAACATGGAAGTCATTTTGAACATAAGGGTGAAGCATGGGTTCATCAATTTGGTCATAATTGAGTCCTAAAGCATGATTCTTGTTCTCTTGGTTATTTTATCAAATTAATTGCATGCATTAACTTGTACATGAAGGGCGATTTCATACTATCATACTATAATGGCACTTTTCCTTCACATAGGCATTTAATCAAACACATGGTGAGCATACTTTGGTTATACCATCATCAATGCATCTAATTATCATGGTTGCATAAATAAATTTGCAATTTGAAGGGTTTATACTTAATATTATGCAAATCATCACACACTAGTATCAATCATTGTAACATGTAATTTAAAACATGAATCAAAACCCTACAACAACATGGACATGAATTTCAATTCAACTAAATCATGAACATTCATCAATACATTAATCTATGATTTTTATAAGAGATTATTGAGATTCATGGGTGAATGGAACCCATGAATCAACACTTAACATACCTCAAAAGCTTGAATCTTGAAGGACGTTAACTTTTCTTGAAGGTTCTTGAATGGTGACGTTTTGATTCTTAAGTTTTCTTAGAGAAGGGTTTGAATCTTGTTCTTGAGTTTTAATATTTAAAAAATCCATAATTTTATATTATGGATGAATGAGTAGTTATGTGCTTTGATTTTATATAATTAGGGGTTAAAAATCATGCAAAAAGACACAAAAAGCCCTTTAAAATGTTGTTTCGGCACTATTTCAGACAAAGTTGACGGTCTGGGTGACGGATCGTCACTCCAACCATCAGTTTTTTTTCCATTAAATAGACTAAATACCTCAGTTGTGATGGTGAAAGTGATGGTCCATCGCTGACTTGATTGTCCTTCAGGTTGCCCGTCGCTCCTGGGCAGCTCAGACGACTCTCGGTAAAACGACCATAAATTTTTACTGTGATATCAAATTTTGTAAAAATTAGTATCGTTGGAAAGATAATTTAATTATGTATCTGTTGGTAGGTTATTAGATGAAAAAATTTATAGTATAACAAAAGATATCCCTGTTTGAAGTTGACTATGACAATATCCTTCTCAAGAATTCAATCGATAAGGGATGTTTTGATTCATCTAATAACTAGGAAGTATTTAAGGCCTTAATATTCATATAACTTGATCATAAAACTACTAAACCACTATAATTTATTTTTCATAATCTTGAAGTATGGTTCTACTATCGGTTGGGATTATTGGGGTATTACAATATCTCTCCCTTGGGAACATTCGTCCTCGAATGGGACTGACTAAGCTGAGATTCATACTGATCATGTATATCTGATGCATAGTTTTATGACTGAGATGATACATGAATGCATGATTGAGAGTACTGCTAAGCTGATCATGCATATCTGATGCATGAATACAAGATTAAACTTACACATGAATATGCGACTGAACATGTAAGGGTAAAGACACCAAGTTTGAAACAAAAATTGAGCATAGTTTGTAACTGAAATTTGAAACATAAGCTGAATGAACTTAAGGAAAGCTATTACCTTGGGATAGGTCTGAATTAGTAGAGAATAGGTGAGGATACTTGGTCTACATATCTACTTCTACTTCCCAAGTAGCTCCCTCAACGGACTGATTCAGCCAAAGAACTTTAACTAGAGGGACTTCTTTGTTCCTCAGTCTACGAATATGATAGTCCAAAATTTCAATTGGAATTTTCTCATATGAGAGACTATTCTAAATATCTACATCTTAACAGGGACTACAACTACTGGATTACCTATGCGCTTCTTTAGCAAGGGGACATAAAAGACTGGATGAACTGAAGTTAGATCTGAAGGTAATTTGAGCTCATACACTACTTTGCCTAAGCTATTGAGAATTTTGAATGGACAGACATATTAGGGATTGAGTTTTCCCTTCTTGCCAAATCTCTTCACTCCCTTCATGGGAGAGATTTTCAAAATATCAATTTTTTTATCTCAACTCAAGATCCTTTACTGAACACGCATGAACAGGAACATGAGAACATGACTAAGTCTGTAATGTGTGACATGGACTGACTATTATGAACTGAACTAAGCCATTGAGTACATGGCTTACGGATGAGATTGAAGATAGAGGTTCAACCTATGGGTACCCACTACTCTAAAATGGGTTCATTACGTAAAGAGAGAGTGGCATGTTTTTTCCATGAAAGTTTGGGGGATTATAGTGTGTCTCCCCCATAGGACACTATGTCCCTTGAAGAATGCTGGGCTGATTTTTTTTTCTAAGCTACGAGGAAATTGAGGTGACGCACAAGGCAACTACGAATTGAATCCTGACTGAATATCTAGATTCTGAAACTAAGGAATGATACCTGAACTAAGATGGCCATGCAACTACTTGGTTGATCTATCTTTGAATAGTTACATTCATGAGACTTCGAATAGTGTGACTAGATAGGAAATTGGGAAGCCACACCATATGAACTTGTTCATCTGACTGCTAAACTGAATTGATGTCTCTATGGACTAACTCATACCGAAAAATTCTACTCGACTGGAGTATTTCTATGACACTCTTTCTATTGTGTTCTAGTGACTGTAGGAAGAAAGGAAATCTTGGCCTGGTCTGAGCATGACATCTGAATAGAGGATCACCATATGGTTGGGATTCTTGTATTAGGAGGCAATGCCTATGAAACATTATCTAAAATAGAGTGACTGAGCCTTATGCACTATATCTAAAATTTTCTAGCTTAGACATATCCCTCGAATACTCCTTCCACTATACTCTCTGCCTTAGTACAACACATCACTAGAGACTACTGAAAATATTCACATGGGTGCTAAGCGCGAATGCATCAACATACTAACTTATCTAATTTACTGCATGGTTGTTAGCTAAAGACTGGACATGTAAGACTGAACTATACTTAGTCTGAATAACTGAACTGAAACTATAGAGCATTATGCATAGAAGGTAATGATTGACTGAGTAATATAAGATAACTATGCATGAATGAGTGAAAACTATATTATCTTAAGGATGCAAGACCAATCGTATAACATGATTCCAAAACATGTTGTAAACTGAGGTACAGAAATACTAATAACTGAATAGCTAATAACCGTATGCTATGGTCAAGCAAACCTGGATCTAGACTGAGTTTCTAATCTGATTACTGAACTGGAGCTGATAGTGTAACTAAGACTACAACTGGACTTATACTAGAACTAAATACTGGGTTCTTATAGCTGAATTTCGATAATTGAGGTTTAGACTAATACTGAATTCTGATGGCTAAGTAACTGATAGCTAAAAGCTATGGTTCTGCAGGACTATCTGAGTTCTTTATTGAATATTGATTACTAAACTGACGTTGTAACTGAGGCCTAAGGGATAGAGCATCAACACCATAGATTTTACCAAGAGATCTAAACTGAGGGTATACGTGACATAATCTTAGTTTGGCTGATCATTCAAAGTGGAGCTTGAGTCATGAGCTGCATTACTTGGGTATGAATTCTTTATACTCATGGGCCATAATTCGTAACACGGAGTGAAATCGAACTCCTTATACAAGGAACTGTGAGCGTACATGATTCTCACTAACGTGCACAAATATAAGCAATGATCATAGAGCTAACATGTAGGACATGAATAGATATCATGATAACTGATAGGTTTTGAGGGTCTGTAACACTTTATTGAGATGGTCTGCATGATTATGCTCACTGTGGGAGTAGACAAGAATGTCATCTATGAATACTATGACGAACATGTCCAAGTACTGGTTGAACACATGGTTCATTGAGTCCATGAAAGCTGTTGGGGCATTGGTAAGACCAAAGGACGTGACTAAGAATTTGAAATGACTATACTAAGTTCTAAAAGTTATTTTTGGAATAACACATTTGTTGAGTTCTGCTTATGCCATTTTGTATGGCGGAATAGATATGGGCTAAATATCTTGATAAAGGTCAATACTGAAGTCTATTTCCCTCTCAGGAGAAACTCCGAGAAGATCTTTGGGAAAGATTTCTGAATATTGACTCTCAATTGAAACTGACTCAAGACTGAGAGTTTCAGAACTAGAGTCCTTAACTAGAATAAGATGATAGACACATTTGTTAGATATCATTTTCCTAGCCCATAGGTAGGAAACAAGCTAACCTCTGAATGATGAAATACTACCTTTTCACTCAAGGATAGGTCCATTCGAAACTAAAACTGGACAACTCAATTTCTACAGTCGACTATGGCATGGCAGGAATGAAGCCACTCTATGTTGAGAATGACATCAAAATTAGTTATCTTTAATTCATCTAAGTCTGCTGAAGTGACCTTCTGAGATACCATCACCGAATAGTTCTTATATACTGATTGGCTATGATAGATTTACCCATTAGGGTAGAGACTGAGAAGGGCTCTGCCAGAATTTTAGGACTGACTCTAAAATAAACTGCTACATAAGGAGTAACAAAAGACAAAGAAGCTCCTGGATCTTGCAAAGTGCAAACATGCAAATGAAAGATCTTTAACGTACCAGTGACCATATCAGGAGGTTTTTCCAGATCTTGTCGGGACTGAAGAGCATAGAGTCTATTTGGGTGTTGTCCACTAGTAGCACTGGAAGTGGCACTCTGCTGATTTGGGCAACCGGACTGAGCTTAAGGATGATTATGCTGACTTCATAGACCAACCTTAGTTCTTACTGCAAGTATGATAAAGGGGTTTGGTTTGGGAACTTCTAACACTGCCCTAAATCTAGGGCCTGGTGCCCTATTTCTTAATTTAGGGACTAGAGCACTGGCTGAGGAATGAACTAGAACAGATGACTTTGGGAAGAACTAAGAATAACTTACACCCTCTGACTTAGGCTGTGCAAAGTTGAAATTATCTGTTCTCTCTTTTTTATTTTCTTTCTTTCTTTCTATGCTTTCCCACCTCAATCTGCTGGGCATAAATCATATGCCTGGGTGGGACAACTATCTGTTGATTTCTCCGAGCCACTACTAAGTAAGATAAAGTAAGGGAGTCGGTTCTAAATTTGCCTTAAAATATATGCTCATCCAGGGAATCTTCCTGAATGGGCGGTGGTGCTGACTGATTCCCGGTTTTTTTTTTGTTAGTTATTTTTGGAGGCATGTTGTAATACCCTGAACTTTTTTAAGCCTAATTTATCCTTCAGAAGAT